>NW_028301386.1:30000-32500 GCF_061612785.1 Hesperophylax consimilis | reverse complement strand
CGTTTACTCCCGCCGTTTACCCGCGGCTACCACCCGAAATGAGATCCTCTCAGCTCCGCTCCGGTCCCAATGCTCCCGTAACATTTAAATTTTTTATTCTACGCTGCAAGAATGACGTTCCGAATTCGATTCCGAAATAAAAATCTATAAAAATAAATAAATTACAATTTCACATTGAGGGCCATTAAGTGCGGCCCGTTTACTCCCGCCGTTTACCCGCGGCTATCATCCGAAATGAGATCTTGTCAGCTCCGGTCCCAATGCTCTCGAAACCTTTAAATTTAATATTCTACACTAAGAATGGCGTTCCGAATTAGATTCTGAAATAAAATACGTCAAAAAAAAAGTTTTTTTTTCTTTTAAATCACACCGTGCCCGGGGCAAATGGCGTCATCGGGTGCGTCGCAGTTACTCCCGCCGTCCACCCGCGGCCGCTACTCGATATCAGATCCCACTCATCGCCGGCCCCGCTGCACCGAACCGCGGCTAAATTTATTATTCTACACTAAGAATGACGTTATGAGTTCGATTCTGAAATTTAAAAAAAATAAATATTTTATTTTTAAATAAGAAAATTTTGAAAACACGTTGAGGGCCGTTAAGTGCGTCCCAGTTACTCCCGCGCTTTACCCGCGCCCGCCGCTCTGAATTGCATTCCCTCACCTCCTGACGAAAATGATTTATTTAATTTATTAATTATCGAAGACAATATTACCGATTTCTAAACGAAAATCTGAAACAGAAAAATCAGAAAAGGATACGGTCACATCTAGGACTGATTTTTTTTTTTTATTATTTTGGTGATTTTTCTCTTTCAGATTTTCTTTTAGAATTCGCTAATATTATCTTCGATAATTAAATATTACAATATTAGGTTTTACTCAGTAAAGTTATTCCAAAAAATAAATAATTACTATTATTATTATTTATAATTTTTATTCACACATAAATATGACACTTAGGTACACAGCATAAGAAGAATAATAACAAAAAACCTAATTTTCCCCGAAACCGCTACGCCATCTATCGTCTACAATGTTTTGAACTCATCAAAAGACGAAAAAAAAGAAGAAAGGTTTGTGAATTGATTTCTTTTTTCGATATCATACTACAAGTCGTAAGTTGGGTTTCTATATTATATTGATCGGCGACCGGATAAATCATCAAAATGATAATTCATCACATATTTAAAAAGTTATGTAAAGTCATGGAAAGTGATGAAACAAAAACTTTTTTTTACTGGGTTAAGTAGGTTAGGTTAGGTCAGGTTAGGTTAGGTTGGGTTAGGTTAGGTTAGGTTAGGTAAGGTTAGGTTAGGTTAGGTTTAAACAAATCATCGTTTTTAATGATTCTATATCACTTTTTAAAAGTGTGTTGAACAGTCACCGTGTTGAGTTAGCATGGAACCATATTGATCATAAATTTTATATATAATCATAATACATAGGGCGACTGAAGAAAGCCACACTAAGTTTATCGAAAACCGCCACGAGTGTCGATGAAATAAATAAATAAATAAATTAATTAAAATTAAAAGAAAATCGATAAATGCAATCAGGTTGCATGATAAATCACCACAATGACAACAGAACACACATTGAAAAAGTGATATGAAGTCATTAAAAGTGATGAAACAAAAATTGGGTTAAATACTTATACTCGTAACCTATTCAACCTAGTTTTTGTTTCATCACTTTTCATGACCTCACATCGCCGTTTAAAGGTTTGTTGAATTTTGATTTTGACGATTTATCCGGTCACTAACCCCTAACCTAACCAGAATACGGGACACGTCTCCATCGTCTTTTTTTTTTCGAAAATTCGGTTAAAAAAAAAAAATAACATTCTGGAGGAGAACCACCACTTTCTTGCCCTGTTTTAGGTACTGACAGTACCCCTTCAGAGCAACAACTCGGAAACTGCTTTTAAATTTAACTGAAACTGTAATGAAACATTCTTTATGGGCATTCTGGTAATCATGTACCGCTTCTGTTGCGGTTATCATCTGGGCTCGCTCCACATGAATTAACATACACTTTACGCATTGAAAGAGTCCATAAATTTTTTTTAAGGTTTTTTTATTCTCGCGGCTCTATGGACGTTACCCTTGGCTTTACCCATCGATTTATATATTAGGCATGACCAATTACCACTCCCTAGAGACAAGTAGAGGTATTGCTTTGCTTAAATATTTTTTTCAACTAATAAACGATCACTTATCTAATAATGATATACTGGCCCAATTATTTTTTTTTTGTACCAGAGTCTCACTCTCGAGGACGTCATAACAATGACGTCTTCTATATAGTAGAGCGAGCCGCACTAATTTATTTATAAACTCACGAGAGCTACGTGCTTTTTGAATGCGGTAGATAAAAAAATAGATTTTTATTTTTTGTGTCCTATAGCGCATTTGCGAGATTTTTGGAATTGCATATACACTGCATAAATGGTACAATTATGGCTATTTTACTTGTAATTGTTATAAATAAATGTACAA
>NW_028301386.1:15000-25000 GCF_061612785.1 Hesperophylax consimilis | reverse complement strand
GCTCTCAGTGCGTCTCGATAATCGCACGGGGGCTTTCTCGAAACGCCTCGGGAATGCGGCGGGGCGTCTGACGACGCCCGCGCATCTTCCCTGCGACCGGCTCGAGGCCGGCCTTTCACTTTCATTTCGCCTCTGGGTTTATCAGTGTTCCCAATGACTCGCGCACATGCTAGACTCCTTGGTCCGTGTTTCAAGACGGGTCCTGTGAGTGCCCAAAACAAAACCACCGCCGACCGGGACGCGTCCCGTCCGAGAGCGCGCCGCTAACGACGGACACCCGACGCGCGACACCCGCGACGCACTAGACGCCGGGGGCCACGCGAAGGACGCCGCTGCAGCGCGACGGACGCCCGCGAGGGGCGGACGCGATCCTCGTTCTCTACCGTCGCTGCGTAATGTACGCCGCGGCCGTGGACACCGCGGCTCCGCCTCGCAGAGCGAGACGGGTCAACCGCACGGCGCATTCGACCGCGGCGCGACGGGTCGCGGTGTTATACTAAGGGAGAAGTGCACGCGCTCCGGGAGCCTGACGGCGCACCCGCGCACCCACCGCCCCGACCCGAAAGCCGAAGGCGAAGGTTTGCGCGAGGCGCGAGCCCCGACGGAAGACACGATGAATCTCCCCGTTCGCTCGTTTGAGTTCCACAGGTTTACCCCTGAACGGTTTCACGTACTCTTTAACTCTCTCTTCAAAGTTCTTTTCAACTTTCCCTCACGGTACTTGTTCGCTATCGGTCTCGTGGTAGTATTTAGCCTTAGATGGAGTTTACCACCCACTTAGGGCTGCACTCTCAAGCAACCCGACTCTAGGGAGAGAGACCGTCGCGGCCGGCTACCGTCACCACGGGCCTGGCACCCTCTGCGGGTAAGCGGGCCCCGTTCAAGATGAACTTGGACAGGCAGCCGTGACTAATGACCGCGCGTGTATGTATAACTCTCCTCCCGAACGCTACATTTCCCGGCGGCCCGCCGGGGCCGCAGGATTCAGCGCTGGGCTCTTCCCGTTTCGCTCGCCGCTACTCGGGGAATCCTCGTTAGTTTCTTTTCCTCCGCTTACTGATATGCTTAAGTTCGGCGGGTGATCTCTCCTGATTTGAGGTCGACAACAAAAATTTTATAAATTCGAGAAGTACGCAAAGCAACAGTGTGCGCGTATTCTCGCCCGTGCAGACTCTGTCAAGCGGGCGCGAAACCGACGAGCGTCCGCGGAGGTGCGCGCGGCCGAGAGCGCGAAGATCGCCCCGGACAGCCGACCGCTCGCGCGGTAGACTGCCCAGTTTTCAGCGTCGTCGCTAGCTCAAGGCTCGCACGCGTTCCTCCGCGTTTGGTATAACGCAAGCGGAAATCGCGCGCATCGAGAGAGCACTTCGTCAAATTTAACCGGACGCCGAGGTCCCGGCGCGCGTCTCCGAGGAGACGACGCGCGCGGGCCCCGGCGACGCCGGCAACGCTCGCTCTGCGCGCCCCCGTCCGAGGACGGGGGCGAGAGAACAGTCTGGTCGCATTGTGTGCGCGACCCTCAAACAGGAGTGGTCCGTCGACAAACTACGTCTTGCTCGGACCGCAATGTGCGTTCGAAATGTCGATGCTCATGTGTCCTGCAGTTCACACTCTGACGCGCATTTAGCTGCGTTCTTCATCGACCCACGAGCCGAGTGATCCGCCGTTCAGGGTAATAATGATAAAACAAACATAAATAGATACGTTTTAGTTTTCGGTTTTTACAATTTGGTTTGCGTTTTCGAAATGTTTATAATTCCATTCGACAAAAAGATTAATTTTGTACCGCCGCCTTCACGGCGACGGGTAAAATTTCACCGGACGAGCGGATAGAGGACGGAGCCCTCCTCCGCTCGACGCCGGCGGTTCTCGGTTCGCATCGGCGCCCTAGGGCGATCTCCGACGCAGTAATTTAGCATTCGTTCGATTATGGTTTATATGTATAATATGTTTTGTTTCATAATAATATTTCATATCATGGAAAGCACAAACATTAAACACAGGAAATGATCCTTCCGCAGGTTCACCTACGGAAACCTTGTTACGACTTTTACTTCCTCTAAATGATCAAATTCGGTCAAACTTTCCGACGCGTCGGATGCCCGTGAGAGCTTCCGCGCACCAGTCCGAAGACCTCACCAAATCATCCATCGGTAGTAGCGACGGGCGGTGTGTACAAAGGGCAGGGACGCAATCAACGCGAGCTGGTGACTCGCTTTTACTAGGAATTCCTCGTTCATGGGGGAGAATTGCAAACCCCAATCCCTATCACGAAGGGGTTTCATCGGGTTACCCGGGCCGTTAGGCCAAGGAGGACACGCTGATCCCTTCAGTGTAGCGCGCGTGCGGCCCAGGACATCTAAGGGCATCACAGACCTGCTATTGCTCAATCTCGTGCGGCTATATATACCGCCGGTCCCTCTAAGAAGATTTTCATTGTACGCCGGTAGTGAAGACCGCGAAACGCACGACCCCGACGCGCGAACGCCGAAGCCGCGCGCACACGGACCCTCGTGATACCGGTTGCACGTCTATTTAATAGGCTAGAGTTACGTTCGTTACCGGAATTAACCTGACAAATCGCTCCACCAACTAAGAGCGGCCATGCACCACCACCCACCGAATCGAGAAAGAGCTGTTAATCCGTCAATCCTTCCAGTGTCCGGGCCTGGTGAGTTTTCCCGTGTTGAGTCGAATTAAGCCGCAGGCTCCACTCCTGGTGGTGCCCTTCCGTCAATTCCTTTAAGTTTCAGCTTTGCAACCATACTCCCCCCGGAGCCCGAAAGCTTTGGTTTCCCGGGAGCTGCCCACCGGGTTAAAATTATGAAACTTCGGCGGATCGCTGGCTGGCATCATTTATGGTTAGAACTACAGCGGTATCTAATCGCCTTCGAACCTCTAACTTTCGTTCTTGATTAATGAAAACACCTTTGGCAAATGCTTTCGCTTTAGTCCGTCTTGCGACGATCCAAGAATTTCACCTCTAACGTCTCAATACGAATGCCCCCAGTCGTCCCTATTAATCATTACCTCTGGTATCAGAAAGCCAACAAAACAGAACCGAGGTCCTATTCTATTATTCCATGCGTACAATATTCAGGCAAGTGTTAGCCCGCTTTGAGCACTCTAATTTGTTCAAAGTAAACAGCCGCGACGGCCCGCCTCGGTGCGCGGCCGACCGTGAGGCCGACCGACACACGCCGGCGGTGGACGCACCGGCGAGAAGCCCCGCAGACGTGCCTGTCGTACCGCATTCGGTAGACCGACACCGCAGGACACAATTTCAACTACGAGCTTTTTAACCGCAACAACTTTAGTATATGCTATTGGAGCTGGAATTACCGCGGCTGCTGGCACCAGACTTGCCCTCCAATGGATCCTCATTAAAGGATTTAAAGTGTAATCATTCCGATCACGAGGCCTCGGACGAGTCCCGTATCGTTATTTTTCGTCACTACCTCCCCGTGCCGGGAGTGGGTAATTTGCGCGCCTGCTGCCTTCCGTGGATGTGGTAGCCGTTTCTCAGGCTCCCTCTCCGGAATCGAACCCTGATTCCCCGTTACCCGTGACAACCATGGTAGTCGCATAAACTACCATCGACAGTTGATAAGGCAGACATTTGAAAGATGCGTCGCCGGTGCTAGACCGTGCGATCAGCTCAAAGTTATCTAGAGTCATCTCGAATGGCGACGGACGGGGCGCGAACCCCGCCGCCGATTGGTTTTTGATCTAATAAAAGCATTCCTCCCGTTACCGGTCAGAACCTCGTTTGCATGTATTAGCTCTAGAATTGCCACAGTTATCCAAGTAACCGTGTACGATCTAAGGAACCAAAACTGATATATTGAGCCATTCGCGGTTTCACCTTAATTCGGCTTTTACTGAGACTTGCATGGCTTAGTCTTTGAGACAAGCATATGATTACTGGCAGGATCAACCAGGGAGCTGCACCACCGTCGGAGGGTTTTTAATCCTCCGAACGACAGAGGCCCGCCCTCGCGTAGAGGGCGCGGACAACACGGCGTTAAAGAACACGCGACGGAGTCACCCGCACGAGTCACGCTCATTATGCGTACCGCTATATTCTCCCGCTCGGCGACCGTCGCTAGACGAAAGCTCCGCGGGAAAATTTTTGCTTCAAACGAAGAAAGCGCGCGTAGGACGGCTCCCGCCCGAGAGAGAGAGACCGCACCCGCGACGACGCTATCGTCCGATTTATAATTCCCATTCGTAAAACGTGTACACCGAAAGCGCACGCCTTTGGCGAGGCAACAGTGAGACGGGGATAAAATCCTCCGCCTTTGCTTTTGAAAATTCTGCTCGCGCGGAACTCCAGAGTCAAAACATGAGCGCGAACGCCGCGCAGAAGCGGGCGTCACGTAGTTTCTCGCAAATAACACCGCCGACACGACCGATAGGCCGCCGCAGTTTGCGAACGCCGTGCATCGAGAGCCCGCCACACTCGGCGGGCACAAAGCTGTGCCGGGTCGCGTTCTCGCTCGGGACGGCGCCGAGCGCGATGCGCCCGCTCCGACCCCTCGAAGGCGCGCAGGCGGCCGGGCCGTCGGGCCTCGGGCGGCTCGCGAAACCGGGCACAAGGCGCTCGGTCTCGGTAAATAAATTTACTCTCGTCACTTACTTTCGTATTCGCATTTTGGAAATTTTAAATTATTTCATTTAATCGATGATACCGACCGACCGTTCCCGGTGAGTTTAAAAAAACTTAATACAGAGGTACGTAGTTATTTCAAATTTACACAATAAGAACATATTTCAAATAAAAATAAAAACTTAACATAGATATAATAATAATAATAATAAATAACTAACATAACTAACTAAATATATAACTAACAGATCGAGCGATTAGTCATAATAGAACCGATATAGTTTTACATGACAAAATTTTTAAAAATAACTTATATCATCGATGTCGCTATTCCGAATTCCTGTAATATTCAAAAATCTGTTAGTGAAAAAATAAGAAAATACACAGATTTAGGAAATGAGAAAAAAAGAATTTGGCATTCTCAGACTATAAAAATATTACCATTCGTTATTTCGGCTACCGGCATTATACCTAGCTCTCTTATTAAAAATTTAGGCGTATTAGATCTATCAAAAAATTTATATATAAAGATGCAAAAGTCGGTCATTTTGAATACATGTAGGATAACAAAAGATTTTTTTAAATGTTTATGTTGAGGGATCTGTAGGATTTATTTATAGGCCCCGTTAGGAGTTCTACCGAGCCGAACCCTCCGATATGAAAATATCTGGAGTCGGTGAATTATTTTCCCATTTGATCTCTGTTGAGTTGACGTGTTGTTCTTGTATTGTTTTGTATTTATTTTACTTTTTTAAATTTAAATTCCATTGACAAAGATCAATTTTTTGCTAATAAGTATTGGCAAAAAATTTTTATTGGCATAAAATTATATTGGCAGAAGATTTTATTGGCATCAAATTTTATTGGCAGAAAATTTTATTGGCCTAAAATTTTATTGGCATAAAATTATATTGGCAGAAAATTTTATTGGCATCAAATTTTATTGGCATCAAATTTTATTGGCAGAAAATTTTATTGGCATAAATTTTAATGGCAAAAATTTTTGTCAATTTATCTATTTGCAAAAATTGTAATCGCACCTAACCTGACCTGACCTAACCTAACCTAACCTAACCTAACCTAACCTAACCTAACCTAACCTAACCTAACCTAACCTAACCTAACCTAACCTAACCTAACCTAACCTAACCCAACCTAACCTAACCTAACCTAACCAAACCTAACCTAACCTAACCTAACCAAACCTAACTTAACCTAACCTAACCTAACCTAACCTAACCTAACCTAACCTAACCTAACCTAACCTAACCAAACCAAACCTAACCTAACCTAACCTAACCTAACCTAACCTAACCTAACCTAACCTAACCTAACCTAACCTAACCTAACCTAACCTAACCTAACCTAACCTAACCTAACCTACACTAACCCAACCTAACCCAACCTAACCTAACCTAACCTAACCTAACCTAACCTAACCTAACCTAACCTAACCTAACCTAACCTAACCTAACCTAACCTAACCTAACCTAACCTAACCTAACCTAACCTAACCTAACCTAACCTAACCTGATACATAAAGTAAATTCACCCGGCACCCACAAGACTAGGCAACATTTTAGAATTGTTATATTATATCATTTATTCTGTTGAGTTAAAAAAAAAAAAAAAACTTAATAGACGACATTGAAATTAAATCAAATAAATTCATATTTACACGTACATTTTTTAAAAATATATTCAATTAAAAATTAACATTTTTACCTCTACAAGAGTCCAAAAACACTCGTCTGTGAAGTGTAAAAAAATAATAATAAAATTTTACTTTTAAAACATATGTAAATAGGAGAAAAAAAAAATCATAACAAAACATATAAAGTGAAGAGATTTTTGTATATTTATACATAAGTACATACATACATACATACATACATACATACATAGTAAGAAAACGATTTTAAAAGGGATTCGAATAAAACAAATTCACCGACTATTACAGACCGCGATGCGCCCGCTCCGACTCCTCGACTGCGCTCAGACGGACGCCCGGGCGGTCGGGCCTCTCGCGGAACCGGCCGCAGTAGCGCGAGCCGCGTCGCCTCATCTCCGGCCGTCTGCCCGACTGCTCACGCTCGGTCTCGAAAAAATAAATTTACCCTCGTCGCTCACGTCTTCTCACTATCGAAATGTTAAATTATACATACATACATACATACATACATACATACATACATACATACATACATACATACATACATACATACATACATACATACATACATAGTAAGAAAACGATTTTAAAAGGGATTCGAATAAAACAAATTCACCGACTATTACAGACCGCGATGCGCCCGCTCCGACTCCTCGACTGCGCTCAGACGGACGCCCGGGCGGTCGGGCCTCTCGCGGAACCGGCCGCAGTAGCGCGAGCCGCGTCGCCTCATCTCCGGCCGTCTGCCCGACTGCTCACGCTCGGTCTCGAAAAAATAAATTTACCCTCGTCGCTCACGTCTTCTCACTATCGAAATGTTAAATTATACATACATACATACATACATACATACATACATACATACATACATACATAGTAAGAAAACGATTTTAAAAGGGATTCGAATAAAACAAATTCACCGACTATTACAGACCGCGATGCGCCCGCTCCGACTCCTCGACTGCGCTCAGACGGACGCCCGGGCGGTCGGGCCTCTCGCGGAACCGGCCGCAGTAGCGCGAGCCGCGTCGCCTCATCTCCGGCCGTCTGCCCGACTGCTCACGCTCGGTCTCGAAAAAATAAATTTACCCTCGTCGCTCACGTCTTCTCACTATCGAAATGTTAAATTATACATACATACATACATACATACATACATACATACATACATACATACATACATACATAGTAAGAAAACGATTTTAAAAGGGATTCGAATAAAACAAATTCACCGACTATTACAGACCGCGATGCGCCCGCTCCGACTCCTCGACTGCGCTCAGACGGACGCCCGGGCGGTCGGGCCTCTCGCGGAACCGGCCGCAGTAGCGCGAGCCGCGTCGCCTCATCTCCGGCCGTCTGCCCGACTGCTCACGCTCGGTCTCGAAAAAATAAATTTACCCTCGTCGCTCACGTCTTCTCACTATCGAAATGTTAAATTATACATACATACATACATACATACATACATACATACATACATACATACATACATACATACATGATAAGAAAACTAAAAAATAAACATTTTCACACTGAGGGCCATTAAGTGCGGCCCGTTTACTCCCGCCGTTTACCCGCGGCTACCACCCGAAATGAGATCCTCTCAGCTCCGCTCCGGTCCCAATGCTCCCGTAACATTTAAATTTTTTATTCTACGCTGCAAGAATGACGTTCCGAATTCGATTCCGAAATAAAAATCTATAAAAATAAATAAATTACAATTTCACATTGAGGGCCATTAAGTGCGGCCCGTTTACTCCCGCCGTTTACCCGCGGCTATCATCCGAAATGAGATCTTGTCAGCTCCGGTCCCAATGCTCTCGAAACCTTTAAATTTAATATTCTACACTAAGAATGGCGTTCCGAATTAGATTCTGAAATAAAATACGTCAAAAAAAAAGTTTTTTTTTCTTTTAAATCACACCGTGCCCGGGGCAAATGGCGTCATCGGGTGCGTCGCAGTTACTCCCGCCGTCCACCCGCGGCCGCTACTCGATATCAGATCCCACTCATCGCCGGCCCCGCTGCACCGAACCGCGGCTAAATTTATTATTCTACACTAAGAATGACGTTATGAGTTCGATTCTGAAATTTAAAAAAAATAAATATTTTATTTTTAAATAAGAAAATTTTGAAAACACGTTGAGGGCCGTTAAGTGCGTCCCAGTTACTCCCGCGCTTTACCCGCGCCCGCCGCTCTGAATTGCATTCCCTCACCTCCTGACGAAAATGATTTATTTAATTTATTAATTATCGAAGACAATATTACCGATTTCTAAACGAAAATCTGAAACAGAAAAATCAGAAAAGGATACGGTCACATCTAGGACTGATTTTTTTTTTTTATTATTTTGGTGATTTTTCTCTTTCAGATTTTCTTTTAGAATTCGCTAATATTATCTTCGATAATTAAATATTACAATATTAGGTTTTACTCAGTAAAGTTATTCCAAAAAATAAATAATTACTATTATTATTATTTATAATTTTTATTCACACATAAATATGACACTTAGGTACACAGCATAAGAAGAATAATAACAAAAAACCTAATTTTCCCCGAAACCGCTACGCCATCTATCGTCTACAATGTTTTGAACTCATCAAAAGACGAAAAAAAAGAAGAAAGGTTTGTGAATTGATTTCTTTTTTCGATATCATACTACAAGTCGTAAGTTGGGTTTCTATATTATATTGATCGGCGACCGGATAAATCATCAAAATGATAATTCATCACATATTTAAAAAGTTATGTAAAGTCATGGAAAGTGATGAAACAAAAACTTTTTTTTACTGGGTTAAGTAGGTTAGGTTAGGTCAGGTTAGGTTAGGTTGGGTTAGGTTAGGTTAGGTTAGGTAAGGTTAGGTTAGGTTAGGTTTAAACAAATCATCGTTTTTAATGATTCTATATCACTTTTTAAAAGTGTGTTGAACAGTCACCGTGTTGAGTTAGCATGGAACCATATTGATCATAAATTTTATATATAATCATAATACATAGGGCGACTGAAGAAAGCCACACTAAGTTTATCGAAAACCGCCACGAGTGTCGATGAAATAAATAAATAAATAAATTAATTAAAATTAAAAGAAAATCGATAAATGCAATCAGGTTGCATGATAAATCACCACAATGACAACAGAACACACATTGAAAAAGTGATATGAAGTCATTAAAAGTGATGAAACAAAAATTGGGTTAAATACTTATACTCGTAACCTATTCAACCTAGTTTTTGTTTCATCACTTTTCATGACCTCACATCGCCGTTTAAAGGTTTGTTGAATTTTGATTTTGACGATTTATCCGGTCACTAACCCCTAACCTAACCAGAATACGGGACACGTCTCCATCGTCTTTTTTTTTTCGAAAATTCGGTTAAAAAAAAAAAATAACATTCTGGAGGAGAACCACCACTTTCTTGCCCTGTTTTAGGTACTGACAGTACCCCTTCAGAGCAACAACTCGGAAACTGCTTTTAAATTTAACTGAAACTGTAATGAAACATTCTTTATGGGCATTCTGGTAATCATGTACCGCTTCTGTTGCGGTTATCATCTGGGCTCGCTCCACATGAATTAACATACACTTTACGCATTGAAAGAGTCCATAAATTTTTTTTAAGGTTTTTTTATTCTCGCGGCTCTATGGACGTTACCCTTGGCTTTACCCATCGATTTATATATTAGGCATGACCAATTACCACTCCCTAGAG
>NW_028301386.1:5000-10000 GCF_061612785.1 Hesperophylax consimilis | reverse complement strand
ACTCCCATCCGAGCTCCTACTTCATCTTCGAGCAAGAAGGAGATCTCACCCATTTAAAGTTTGAGAATAGGTTGAGGCCATTTCGGCCCCAATGCCTCTAATCATTCGCTTTACCGGATGAGACTGTGCGAATGGCGGTCCGAAAACCGTCATGTTTCTCGAGCGCCAGCTATCCTGAGGGAAACTTCGGATGGAACCAGCTATTAGATAGTTCGATTAGTCTTTCGCCCCTATACCCAGTTCGGACGATCGATTTGCACGTCAGAATCGCTTCGGTCCTCCATCAGGGTTTCCCCTGACTTCGACCTGACCAGGCATAGTTCACCATCTTTCGGGTCCCAGCGTGTACGCTCTCAGTGCGTCTCGATAATCGCACGGGGGCTTTCTCGAAACGCCTCGGGAATGCGGCGGGGCGTCTGACGACGCCCGCGCATCTTCCCTGCGACCGGCTCGAGGCCGGCCTTTCACTTTCATTTCGCCTCTGGGTTTATCAGTGTTCCCAATGACTCGCGCACATGCTAGACTCCTTGGTCCGTGTTTCAAGACGGGTCCTGTGAGTGCCCAAAACAAAACCACCGCCGACCGGGACGCGTCCCGTCCGAGAGCGCGCCGCTAACGACGGACACCCGACGCGCGACACCCGCGACGCACTAGACGCCGGGGGCCACGCGAAGGACGCCGCTGCAGCGCGACGGACGCCCGCGAGGGGCGGACGCGATCCTCGTTCTCTACCGTCGCTGCGTAATGTACGCCGCGGCCGTGGACACCGCGGCTCCGCCTCGCAGAGCGAGACGGGTCAACCGCACGGCGCATTCGACCGCGGCGCGACGGGTCGCGGTGTTATACTAAGGGAGAAGTGCACGCGCTCCGGGAGCCTGACGGCGCACCCGCGCACCCACCGCCCCGACCCGAAAGCCGAAGGCGAAGGTTTGCGCGAGGCGCGAGCCCCGACGGAAGACACGATGAATCTCCCCGTTCGCTCGTTTGAGTTCCACAGGTTTACCCCTGAACGGTTTCACGTACTCTTTAACTCTCTCTTCAAAGTTCTTTTCAACTTTCCCTCACGGTACTTGTTCGCTATCGGTCTCGTGGTAGTATTTAGCCTTAGATGGAGTTTACCACCCACTTAGGGCTGCACTCTCAAGCAACCCGACTCTAGGGAGAGAGACCGTCGCGGCCGGCTACCGTCACCACGGGCCTGGCACCCTCTGCGGGTAAGCGGGCCCCGTTCAAGATGAACTTGGACAGGCAGCCGTGACTAATGACCGCGCGTGTATGTATAACTCTCCTCCCGAACGCTACATTTCCCGGCGGCCCGCCGGGGCCGCAGGATTCAGCGCTGGGCTCTTCCCGTTTCGCTCGCCGCTACTCGGGGAATCCTCGTTAGTTTCTTTTCCTCCGCTTACTGATATGCTTAAGTTCGGCGGGTGATCTCTCCTGATTTGAGGTCGACAACAAAAATTTTATAAATTCGAGAAGTACGCAAAGCAACAGTGTGCGCGTATTCTCGCCCGTGCAGACTCTGTCAAGCGGGCGCGAAACCGACGAGCGTCCGCGGAGGTGCGCGCGGCCGAGAGCGCGAAGATCGCCCCGGACAGCCGACCGCTCGCGCGGTAGACTGCCCAGTTTTCAGCGTCGTCGCTAGCTCAAGGCTCGCACGCGTTCCTCCGCGTTTGGTATAACGCAAGCGGAAATCGCGCGCATCGAGAGAGCACTTCGTCAAATTTAACCGGACGCCGAGGTCCCGGCGCGCGTCTCCGAGGAGACGACGCGCGCGGGCCCCGGCGACGCCGGCAACGCTCGCTCTGCGCGCCCCCGTCCGAGGACGGGGGCGAGAGAACAGTCTGGTCGCATTGTGTGCGCGACCCTCAAACAGGAGTGGTCCGTCGACAAACTACGTCTTGCTCGGACCGCAATGTGCGTTCGAAATGTCGATGCTCATGTGTCCTGCAGTTCACACTCTGACGCGCATTTAGCTGCGTTCTTCATCGACCCACGAGCCGAGTGATCCGCCGTTCAGGGTAATAATGATAAAACAAACATAAATAGATACGTTTTAGTTTTCGGTTTTTACAATTTGGTTTGCGTTTTCGAAATGTTTATAATTCCATTCGACAAAAAGATTAATTTTGTACCGCCGCCTTCACGGCGACGGGTAAAATTTCACCGGACGAGCGGATAGAGGACGGAGCCCTCCTCCGCTCGACGCCGGCGGTTCTCGGTTCGCATCGGCGCCCTAGGGCGATCTCCGACGCAGTAATTTAGCATTCGTTCGATTATGGTTTATATGTATAATATGTTTTGTTTCATAATAATATTTCATATCATGGAAAGCACAAACATTAAACACAGGAAATGATCCTTCCGCAGGTTCACCTACGGAAACCTTGTTACGACTTTTACTTCCTCTAAATGATCAAATTCGGTCAAACTTTCCGACGCGTCGGATGCCCGTGAGAGCTTCCGCGCACCAGTCCGAAGACCTCACCAAATCATCCATCGGTAGTAGCGACGGGCGGTGTGTACAAAGGGCAGGGACGCAATCAACGCGAGCTGGTGACTCGCTTTTACTAGGAATTCCTCGTTCATGGGGGAGAATTGCAAACCCCAATCCCTATCACGAAGGGGTTTCATCGGGTTACCCGGGCCGTTAGGCCAAGGAGGACACGCTGATCCCTTCAGTGTAGCGCGCGTGCGGCCCAGGACATCTAAGGGCATCACAGACCTGCTATTGCTCAATCTCGTGCGGCTATATATACCGCCGGTCCCTCTAAGAAGATTTTCATTGTACGCCGGTAGTGAAGACCGCGAAACGCACGACCCCGACGCGCGAACGCCGAAGCCGCGCGCACACGGACCCTCGTGATACCGGTTGCACGTCTATTTAATAGGCTAGAGTTACGTTCGTTACCGGAATTAACCTGACAAATCGCTCCACCAACTAAGAGCGGCCATGCACCACCACCCACCGAATCGAGAAAGAGCTGTTAATCCGTCAATCCTTCCAGTGTCCGGGCCTGGTGAGTTTTCCCGTGTTGAGTCGAATTAAGCCGCAGGCTCCACTCCTGGTGGTGCCCTTCCGTCAATTCCTTTAAGTTTCAGCTTTGCAACCATACTCCCCCCGGAGCCCGAAAGCTTTGGTTTCCCGGGAGCTGCCCACCGGGTTAAAATTATGAAACTTCGGCGGATCGCTGGCTGGCATCATTTATGGTTAGAACTACAGCGGTATCTAATCGCCTTCGAACCTCTAACTTTCGTTCTTGATTAATGAAAACACCTTTGGCAAATGCTTTCGCTTTAGTCCGTCTTGCGACGATCCAAGAATTTCACCTCTAACGTCTCAATACGAATGCCCCCAGTCGTCCCTATTAATCATTACCTCTGGTATCAGAAAGCCAACAAAACAGAACCGAGGTCCTATTCTATTATTCCATGCGTACAATATTCAGGCAAGTGTTAGCCCGCTTTGAGCACTCTAATTTGTTCAAAGTAAACAGCCGCGACGGCCCGCCTCGGTGCGCGGCCGACCGTGAGGCCGACCGACACACGCCGGCGGTGGACGCACCGGCGAGAAGCCCCGCAGACGTGCCTGTCGTACCGCATTCGGTAGACCGACACCGCAGGACACAATTTCAACTACGAGCTTTTTAACCGCAACAACTTTAGTATATGCTATTGGAGCTGGAATTACCGCGGCTGCTGGCACCAGACTTGCCCTCCAATGGATCCTCATTAAAGGATTTAAAGTGTAATCATTCCGATCACGAGGCCTCGGACGAGTCCCGTATCGTTATTTTTCGTCACTACCTCCCCGTGCCGGGAGTGGGTAATTTGCGCGCCTGCTGCCTTCCGTGGATGTGGTAGCCGTTTCTCAGGCTCCCTCTCCGGAATCGAACCCTGATTCCCCGTTACCCGTGACAACCATGGTAGTCGCATAAACTACCATCGACAGTTGATAAGGCAGACATTTGAAAGATGCGTCGCCGGTGCTAGACCGTGCGATCAGCTCAAAGTTATCTAGAGTCATCTCGAATGGCGACGGACGGGGCGCGAACCCCGCCGCCGATTGGTTTTTGATCTAATAAAAGCATTCCTCCCGTTACCGGTCAGAACCTCGTTTGCATGTATTAGCTCTAGAATTGCCACAGTTATCCAAGTAACCGTGTACGATCTAAGGAACCAAAACTGATATATTGAGCCATTCGCGGTTTCACCTTAATTCGGCTTTTACTGAGACTTGCATGGCTTAGTCTTTGAGACAAGCATATGATTACTGGCAGGATCAACCAGGGAGCTGCACCACCGTCGGAGGGTTTTTAATCCTCCGAACGACAGAGGCCCGCCCTCGCGTAGAGGGCGCGGACAACACGGCGTTAAAGAACACGCGACGGAGTCACCCGCACGAGTCACGCTCATTATGCGTACCGCTATATTCTCCCGCTCGGCGACCGTCGCTAGACGAAAGCTCCGCGGGAAAATTTTTGCTTCAAACGAAGAAAGCGCGCGTAGGACGGCTCCCGCCCGAGAGAGAGAGACCGCACCCGCGACGACGCTATCGTCCGATTTATAATTCCCATTCGTAAAACGTGTACACCGAAAGCGCACGCCTTTGGCGAGGCAACAGTGAGACGGGGATAAAATCCTCCGCCTTTGCTTTTGAAAATTCTGCTCGCGCGGAACTCCAGAGTCAAAACATGAGCGCGAACGCCGCGCAGAAGCGGGCGTCACGTAGTTTCTCGCAAATAACACCGCCGACACGACCGATAGGCCGCCGCAGTTTGCGAACGCCGTGCATCGAGAGCCCGCCACACTCGGCGGGCACAAAGCTGTGCCGGGTCGCGTTCTCGCTCGGGACGGCGCCGAGCGCGATGCGCCCGCTCCGACCCCTCGAAGGCGCGCAGGCGGCCGGGCCGTCGGGCCTCGGGCGGCTCGCGAAACCGGGCACAAGGCGCTCGGTCTCGGTAAATAAATTTACTCTCGTCACTTACTTTCGTATTCGC
>NW_028301385.1:0-55625 GCF_061612785.1 Hesperophylax consimilis | reverse complement strand
CTTTCCTTTCCTTTCCTTTCCTTTCCTTTCCTTTCCTTTCCTTTCCTTCCCTTACCTTCCCTTCCCTTTCCTTTCCTTTCCTAACCTTTCCTTTCCTTTCCTTTCCTTTCCTTTCCTTTCCTTTCCTTTCCTTTACTTTACTTTACTTTACTTTACTTTACTTTACTTTACTTTACTTTACTTACCTTACCTTACCTTACCCCCAATTATTAATGATATTATTGTGTTTGCAGGTTCCTTCCGACCGGAGCATTTTCTGTGCTGTGCGAGGTGAGCGGTGATGCGCTGCTTTCTCGGGGTGGGTGCGAGCAGCTCGCTCTCTGCTGTCCCGGGAAACTTGTACGGGCCCGAAGCCAGCCGGAGTCCCGCTCTCCTGTTATTCTGAAAGTCAAGAAATGTAAGAACAACTAGCACAGACGAATTCTTAATTAACGTCATATCAATTAAACAACTCTATTCTAAAACAATACTCCTTTACACATTTACATAAATACAAACCACATTAAATAACAACCGACACGCACGTGTATCGGTGTACAATATGTACATTTTAACGCAGCGTCACGTTCATTGTACACTATAGTTTCATATAGTGCAAACTTCTAGACGTGATTTGTTATATTAGATTGCCTTGTTGGCAATAAGAAAGAGAATTAAATTTTATATACATATATCCTGGAGGTGATTTAATCATTAGTAAAAATCATTTAATAAATAATTATTGCAGAGTGCTATTATATCGTATTCATCTCGGTTTAAAAATATTGACGTCTGATAATGTTATAACAAAATAATATCATCGCTTCAAGCGTTGTTCAATTCATTTACGAGCGGAGAATTATTATTAATATGATGATCAAAACCTGTCGGTTCCGGTTCATATAGTGCAAACTTCTAGACGTGATTTGTTATAATAGATTGCCTTGTTGGCAATAAGAAAGAGAATTAAATTTTATATACATATATCCTGGAGGTGATTTAATCATTAGTAAAAATCATTTAATAAATAATTATTGCAGAGTGCTATTATATCGTATTCATCTCGGTTTAAAAATATTGACGTCTGATAATGTTATAACAAAATAATATCATCGCTTCAAGCGTTGTTCAATTCATTTACGAGCGGAGAATTATTATTAATATGATGATCAAAACCTGTCGGTTCCGGTTCCATGATATTTCATCAAAATGACAATTCAACACACCTCCAAAAAGTGATATAGCGTCATGAAAAGTGATGAAACAAAAAATACGTTTAATAGTTACCTACGTAACCTACTTAGCCTAGTTTTTGTTTCATCACTTTTCATGACTTCATATCACTTTTTGGAGGTGTGTTGAATTGTCATTTTGACGAAATACCCGGTCACTCACAGTCAAAACGATCAAGTTATTTATTATTAGATCACGCACAAGTATTTAATTAAAAATAATATAAATTACATATTTAAAAATACATCTTTAGCCATCGTACATCTTTCTTTCTTTCGAAAAGTTCAATAATAAAATTCTTATAGTTAGTTAAAAGTGTAGAGTGTATAGTCTGGCCTCAAACCATTTTTTGTCTGTCTGTTGGTACGATATCATTTTCCTTTATCGGCATTAGAGGTCAGCAGTCTGTGTAGAGCTTTTATACTTATTACATAAATTTCCTCTACCGAATAAGATGAAGGTGATATATAATTGTTAATTTCCTTCTCTCATCTCATATCTGTGAATAAATTGTGTAATGAATGAATTTAAATCTATCTATTCAAATACTGCCGCCGCAGAGTTTGGTTCGCGGATTTGCCACCAGAGACAGGGATCTACACTTTCATTCGGGGATCTACGCTTCGCTAGTGGTTCGCGTCTAGGTCGAAATACAAACTTACTGGTTTTGAACTTGGATAATATTCATGTTCAGAGTTCATGAAACAATTTATTATGATTTGTATTGTTTTTATTTTAAATATATTATTAGTTTAATGACTTTGACGTAATTGTGATATGAAATTATCATTTATTGATACTTGACTTGATTTTTTTTGTTTGTTTTAGATATTAATCAATTGTGGGGTTCTCGTAGAATTTCTCCGCTTGTGCGGCGATAATTAGCTTCTTTATCAGAGGAATTTTTGCGTCATTATGAAGCCTGATTGATCCACTAGGGTGCGCGCATTCAACGCTATTAACTTACCGCTTATTATAATATATTTCGCTTGTTTATTATTCTGGATTGACATGATATACGTTCTGTTAAAATGTATATTTATGATAATGCTATATGTGGAGGTAAAACATTGTATGTATTATATCGACTTTTGCTTTATGACAATAATGAAAATATTGGCGGCCCTAATAAGGGCCTTTTGTTTGACTCGGACGACGGTGATGATGATGATGAGTCGTTTGTTTGTTCTCGGTGTTGCTGGGTGTCGTGTCGGTCAAGTTGGTCGGTAGTCTGTCCATCTGTTGGCTCCTCACTTGGAGCTGGTGTACTTGGTGACGGCCTTGGTGCCCTCGGACACGGCGTGCTTGGCCAGCTCGCCGGGAAAGAGCAGCCTGACGGCGGTCTGGATCTCCCTGCTGGTGATCGTGGACCTCTTGTTGTAGTGGGCCAGGCGGGAGGCCTCGGCGGCGATGCGCTCGAAGATGTCGTTCACGAAGCTGTTCATGATGCTCATCGCCTTGGAGGAGATACCGGTGTCGGGGTGCACCTGCTTCAGCACTTTGTAGATGTAGATTGCGTAGCTCTCCTTCCTCCTGCGCTTAGACTTCTTCTTGTCCCCCTTGGAGATGTTCTTCTGGGCCTTGCCCGACTTCTTGGCTGCTTTTCCGCTTGTCTTGGGTGGCATCTTGCTTGCTGCTCGTCGATTTTGACTTTGAAAAAATGCCATCTTTTTGAGTAGTTTACTTTACTTTCACGACGCTGTGGCGGCGATCGACTAGGGCGGCTCTCTTTCGCCTCGAGCTAGCTAGCTAGCACCCGTGCGGCCCCGTCTGCTATAGCATCGCCCGTAGCGGGGGGGAGCCGAGAGCGGCCATTGTTAGCGAGCTCGCCGAGAACGTAAATACACCGGTCCCGTGAACGAAAAAGCCACAAGCAAAGCACAACACAACACATTCAAAAAGCAACTTTCAGACTCGCCTAACCGCTAGTCTGCTATTCCGCTATCGAAGCACAACACACCAAAACTCAAGCAACAACCAACAAACAACAAAAACACACCACAACTCAATAAAATGGAAGAGACAATGGCCGACTTGAAAAAACTAAACCCATCAAGAGAAAGTCTCATCGAATACCTAAACTCTATGCCAAATACAAGGGTTACAAAAACAACTTACTCTCAACAAGATCCCCGCTCCACCTCCAACTCGTCAATCTACCAACAAAATGCAGACGACTTCAACATCGGGGACGTAGCTTCCCTATTCCCGTCCCAGGCCTCGCCCGTCACCACCCAGGAGGACTACGAAGATGACCCAAATTTCCCGCCGCCACCCTGGATCACTCCCTACGGGAAAGCTACCAACAAAAGGAGGAAGGCAAATTCTCCTCCCCCCACCTCACCCGTCGCATCCTGTACTCATAACCGTTTTGAAGTCCTCGCGCCCCCAGCCTCAACGACAAGTGACACAATCTCGTCAGCAGGAACAAAAACAACAGAGTCGGACCCCACCGCCGCTCCGAAAACCTTTAAGCCGAAAATCCCCCCTATTATAATCCGTACCACGACCAATTGGAACGCGATGCGCCAAAAATTACAGGCAGCCGGTGTCAAAGTGACAAACTCAAAGGCAATCCCGACAGGCTATGTCCTAAACACGGAAGACTCTGACAGCTTCCGTACAGCCACCCGTCTCCTCGACGAATCTCAAGTGCCCTTTCACACCTTTCAACTATACGAGGATAAGACGACGAAAGCAGTCCTGCGCGGGATACCCCCGTCTACCTCCACGGAGGAAATACAAGAGGAGCTAGAAGAGCTCAACCTCCCTGTCATCAGCGTCACCCGCATGCGCTCAGGACCCAACAGAGTGGCGGCCCCCTTGGTTCTCGTCCAATTAAACCACGGCGAAGCCGGAAGAAAAATTTTTGAGCTGGAAACCCTCTTCCAGCTGCGAATCAAGGTGGAATATTTAAATCCGAAAACCGCCCCCTCCCAGTGCCACCGCTGCCAGCTTTTCGGGCACTCCTCGAGGGGCTGTCACCTGCCCCCCCGCTGCGTTAAGTGCCCCGAAAACCACCTCACAGCCACCTGCCCCCACAAGCGCGAGGATGGAGACGCAACATGCACGAACTGCGGCGGACCCCACCCCGCCAACTACCAGGGCTGCCCAAAGCGCCCCGCACCTTCCACCCGCTACGCTCGCCGACCTGAGGTAAACCCACAAGTCACCTTCACATCCAACCCCACAAACCCCTCCATCTCCTACGCCCAGTCCATGAACCCGCCCCCCACCCGCAACCCCTCAGGTTCTTCAAACACCCCCCCCCCAATAAACTCAGCACCCTTTTCATTCACAGATTTCATGAAAAAACTTAACATCCAAAAAATCGGCGAACTCATCGCCGACATCATACCGAAATTTCTTTCAGCCCAAACCCCCACAGATTACATTAACATACTGCTCTCTGCAGTCCCCCAGATCATTGCCCTTTTTTAAAATTAAATTATGGCTAACACCACCACCCCGCCCCACGCGCTCCGTTTGGCATTCTGGAATGCCAATGGTTTCCACAAAAACCTGCTCGAAGCTCGCCTATTCACCAACACACACAAATTAGACATACTACTCATAAACGAAACACACTTCACAGCCGCACAAGCACCAAAAATCGCCAACTTCACACTGTACAAAAATGACCGGTTACACTCACGAGGTGGTGGCACAGCCATCTACGTGAACAATAAAATCACACACCAACACAATATTACACCTACCCTCTCTACACTAGAGAGCACCTCCATTACCATCTTCACAAAATCTTCCGGGCCATTAAGAATCAACTCAATATACAACCCCCCACAAAAAGAAATTGATCCTAAAGACCTTGAGCTGCTTCTTGATGGCCCCACCCCTACTATTCTAGCCGGAGACTTCAACTCGAAGCACTCCGCCTGGAATAGTAGGCGCACCAACAAAAACGGAAGAATCCTTCACAAATTCGCCGCTTCCCATCCCGATCTAGTAGTCGCCGGCCCCGTGACTCCCACACATTTCCCGTCACGTGGCCACACCCCAGACGTACTAGATATCGCCCTCATACACAAATCATCTTGGGCGTACAGCATACAAACCATTAACGAACTCTCCTCCGACCACAACCCCGTGCTGCTAACCCTACATAAATTCACCAACCCCCCCCCCTCAAAAGCCAAACAAAAAACTGATTGGACGGCCTTTATGCAGAAAGTGGACGAAAACATCACGATAAAATCAAACATAAATAGCACAAACGAACTTGACTCTGCGGTTGACAATCTCGCCCTCACAATACGCACCGCCATTAATGACGCATCCAAACCTTTACCCGTACGCCTCCCCTACAACCCGACCGACGACTTACCAAAAGACATAGCCGACCTCATCTCCAACAAAAACTTTCTAAAACGACGCTTCACTAGAACTCCAGACCCCAGAATAAAGACTGCCATTAATAGACTACAAAAACAAATTAGACAAAGACTATCCGAAAACACAAACTTATCCTGGAACAAAAAAATACAAGAAATTAACCCAAAGGACGGCTCCCTCTGGCGCTTATCAAGACAACTAAAATCTACACCGACCCCAAACCACCCAATACACAGTGAAAACGGACTAGTATTTGACGCACTCGACAAAGCCGAATCTTTCGCAGACAGCCTTGAAAAACAGTTTAGCCCCAGTTACAAACACGCAGATCCCGACCACATCGCCGACGTCAACCGCAACGTAAACCACATTTTTGACACCCTCCCCCCTGACAACATCCACTTCACTACCCCGGCCGAGGTACGCAGCGCCATAAAAGGCCGCAAAAACAAAAAAGCCCCCGGCCCGGATGAAATCACAAACTTCGCTCTTAAAGCCCTCCCCCAAAAAGGCATCTTAGCCATAGTCAACCTTATTAATACAGCTTTCAGACTGCGCTATTTCCCCAAAAGTTGGAAACACGCGCACGTCATAGTACTCCCCAAACCGGGCAAAGATCCACTTTTCTGCGAAAACCACCGTCCAATCAGCCTCCTCTCCAACATTGGGAAAATTTATGAAAAAATCCTCCTCACTAGGCTCATCAAGCACATAAATGAAAAATCCACACTACCCGACGAACAGCACGGGTTCAGAGCCCAGCACTCAACCCTCCACCAACTACTACGGGTCACCGAGCAAGTCATCGGTGGCTTCAACTCCAATAGATCTACAGGCGCCATTTTCCTGGATATAGCCAAAGCCTTCGATAAAGTATGGATAAACGGCCTACTTCTCAAACTCCACCAAACAGACATAGATCCCCAACTGCTTGGTGTATTAAAATCATTTCTTCGGCGCCGCACTTTTCAAGTGCGATACCGTGATGCAATCTCATCCCCACGTTTCATGACAGCAGGAGTACCCCAAGGCTCCCTGCTGTCCCCCACCCTCTTCAACATTTACACTCATGATATCCCCCTCCCAGACAACCCTAACTCCAAAGTAATGCTCTACGCCGACGACTCAACCCTCATGGTCACCCACGGTTCGCCCAGGATGGTTACACATCGCCTTCAGCAAGACGTAAACAGACTCCAAGAGTGGTATGACCGCTGGCGCATAGACGTCAATCCCTCAAAGAGCGTAGCCGTCTATTTCTCCAGAAATGGACGAACTACCGCTCAGCGAGGGACCATCACGATGTACGGCCAAGTCATACCATGGCAAAAGACCGCCAAATATCTTGGAGTCACACTAGACAGGAGATTAACTTGGTCACCCCACATTAAAAACACTTTAACAAAAGCCCGGCAAACCGCCGGCGCTTTATCACCACTATTACACAAAAACTCAAAAACATCAATATCCAATAAACTCCTCATATACAAATCCCAAATCCGCCCCATCATTACCTACGCTAGCCCTATATGGGCCAGCGGAAACACAAAGCGACTCGAGCAATTCCAGAATGCCTCACTCAGACGGTACACCAAAAGCCCTTGGTTCGTACGAAACAGTATAATCAATAAAGGCTCGAACATCCCCCCACTCCGCAAACACATGGTGGATTTAGCCATACCATTTTATAAAAAATTAACTTCACACCCGAACCCTAGCATTTCGTGCCTAGGTAAACCTAGCCCCTACGAGAACCCTTCCTACCCCCACCCAGTATCCATCATCTACCCACCCTAATGCTGGCTCTAAAAAAAGAATATTCAAAGTACAACCGATACAAAAAAGATAGTATTCGATTAGTTAAATCCTAAACTAATACCGACAAAAAATTCAGTCTCAAATACAAAAAATATAGTATAAAATACAAAAAAGCATAGTATTTTAAGCCCCCAAGTTGTCAAGGCAGCCCAAGCATTAGGGCAGAAAAAAACCATCCCCCAGGTGACTTACCCTCAGGTCGCGAGAAATAGTCCTTAGATGGACTGCACCTCGCAGAATGAAACAATATGATATAGTAGCATTTTTTCAAAGTCAAAATCGACGAGCAGCAAGCAAGATGCCACCCAAGACAAGCGGAAAAGCAGCCAAGAAGTCGGGCAAGGCCCAGAAGAACATCTCCAAGGGGGACAAGAAGAAGTCTAAGCGCAGGAGGAAGGAGAGCTACGCAATCTACATCTACAAAGTGCTGAAGCAGGTGCACCCCGACACCGGTATCTCCTCCAAGGCGATGAGCATCATGAACAGCTTCGTGAACGACATCTTCGAGCGCATCGCCGCCGAGGCCTCCCGCCTGGCCCACTACAACAAGAGGTCCACGATCACCAGCAGGGAGATCCAGACCGCCGTCAGGCTGCTCCTTCCCGGCGAGCTGGCCAAGCACGCCGTGTCCGAGGGCACCAAGGCCGTCACCAAGTACACCAGCTCCAAGTGAGGAGCCAACAGATGGACAGACTACCGACCAACTTGACCGACACGACACCCAGCAACACCGAGAACAAACAAACGACTCATCATCATCATCACCGTCGTCCGAGTCAAACAAAAGGCCCTTATTAGGGCCGCCAATATTTTCATTATTGTCATAAAGCAAAAGTCGATATAATACATACAATGTTTTACCTCCACATATAGCATTATCATAAATATACATTTTAACAGAACGTATATCATGTCAATCCAGAATAATAAACAAGCGAAATATATTATAATAAGCGGTAAGTTAATAGCGTTGAATGCGCGCACCCTAGTGGATCAATCAGGCTTCATAATGACGCAAAAATTCCTCTGATAAAGAAGCTAATTATCGCCGCACAAGCGGAGAAATTCTACGAGAACCCCACAATTGATTAATATCTAAAACAAACAAAAAAAATCAAGTCAAGTATCAATAAATGATAATTTCATATCACAATTACGTCAAAGTCATTAAACTAATAATATATTTAAAATAAAAACAATACAAATCATAATAAATTGTTTCATGAACTCTGAACATGAATATTATCCAAGTTCAAAACCAGTAAGTTTGTATTTCGACCTAGACGCGAACCACTAGCGAAGCGTAGATCCCCGAATGAAAGTGTAGATCCCTGTCTCTGGTGGCAAATCCGCGAACCAAACTCTGCGGCGGCAGTATTTGAATAGATAGATTTAAATTCATTCATTACACAATTTATTCACAGATATGAGATGAGAGAAGGAAATTAACAATTATATATCACCTTCATCTTATTCGGTAGAGGAAATTTATGTAATAAGTATAAAAGCTCTACACAGACTGCTGACCTCTAATGCCGATAAAGGAAAATGATATCGTACCAACAGACAGACAAAAAATGGTTTGAGGCCAGACTATACACTCTACACTTTTAACTAACTATAAGAATTTTATTATTGAACTTTTCGAAAGAAAGAAAGATGTACGATGGCTAAAGATGTATTTTTAAATATGTAATTTATATTATTTTTAATTAAATACTTGTGCGTGATCTAATAATAAATAACTTGATCGTTTTGACTGTGAGTGACCGGGTATTTCGTCAAAATGACAATTCAACACACCTCCAAAAAGTGATATGAAGTCATGAAAAGTGATGAAACAAAAACTAGGCTAAGTAGGTTACGTAGGTAACTATTAAACGTATTTTTTGTTTCATCACTTTTCATGACGCTATATCACTTTTTGGAGGTGTGTTGAATTGTCATTTTGATGAAATATCATGGAACCGGAACCGACAGGTTTTGATCATCATATTAATAATAATTCTCCGCTCGTAAATGAATTGAACAACGCTTGAAGCGATGATATTATTTTGTTATAACATTATCAGACGTCAATATTTTTAAACCGAGATGAATACGATATAATAGCACTCTGCAATAATTATTTATTAAATGATTTTTACTAATGATTAAATCACCTCCAGGATATATGTATATAAAATTTAATTCTCTTTCTTATTGCCAACAAGGCAATCTATTATAACAAATCACGTCTAGAAGTTTGCACTATATGAACCGGAACCGACAGGTTTTGATCATCATATTAATAATAATTCTCCGCTCGTAAATGAATTGAACAACGCTTGAAGCGATGATATTATTTTGTTATAACATTATCAGACGTCAATATTTTTAAACCGAGATGAATACGATATAATAGCACTCTGCAATAATTATTTATTAAATGATTTTTTGATTAAATCACCTCCAGGATATATGTATATAAAATTTAATTCTCTTTCTTATTGCCAACAAGGCAATCTAATATAACAAATCACGTCTAGAAGTTTGCACTATATGAAACTATAGTGTACAATGAACGTGACGCTGCGTTAAAATGTACATATTGTACACCGATACACGTGCGTGTCGGTTGTTATTTAATGTGGTTTGTATTTATGTAAATGTGTAAAGGAGTATTGTTTTAGAATAGAGTTGTTTAATTGATATGACGTTAATTAAGAATTCGTCTGTGCTAGTTGTTCTTACATTTCTTGACTTTCAGAATAACAGGAGAGCGGGACTCCGGCTGGCTTCGGGCCCGTACAAGTTTCCCGGGACAGCAGAGAGCGAGCTGCTCGCACCCACCCCGAGAAAGCAGCGCATCACCGCTCACCTCGCACAGCACAGAAAATGCTCCGGTCGGAAGGAACCTGCAAACACAATAATATCATTAATAATTGGGGGTAAGGTAAGGTAAGGTAAGTAAAGTAAAGTAAAGTAAAGTAAAGTAAAGTAAAGTAAAGTAAAGTAAAGGAAAGGAAAGGAAAGGAAAGGAAAGGAAAGGAAAGGAAAGGAAAGGTTAGGAAAGGAAAGGAAAGGGAAGGGAAGGTAAGGGAAGGAAAGGAAAGGAAAGGAAAGGAAAGGAAAGGAAAGGAAAGGAAAGGAAAGGAAAGGAAAGGAAAGGAAAGGAAAGGAAAGGAAAGGAAAGGAAAGGAAAGGAAAGGAAAGGAAAGGAAAGGAAAGGAAAGGAAAGGAAAGGAAAGGAAAGGAAAGGAAAGGAAAGGAAAGGAAAGGAAAGGAAAGGAAAGGAAAGGAAAGGAAAGGAAAGGAAAGGAAAGGAAAGGAAAGGAAAGGAAAGGAAAGGAAAGGAAAGGAAAGGAAAGGAAAGGAAAGGAAAGGAAAGGAAAGGAAAGGAAAGGAAAGGAAAGGAAAGGAAAGGAAAGGAAAGGAAAGGAAAGGAAAGGAAAGGAAAGGAAAGGAAAGGAAAGGAAAGGAAAGGTAAGGTAAGGTAAGGGAAGGAAAGGAAAGGAAAGGAAAGGAAAGGAAAGGAAAGGAAAGGAAAGGAAAGGAAAGGAAAGGAAAGGAAAGGAAAGGAAAGGAAAGGAATGGGAAGGGAAGGAAAGGAATGGGAAGGGAAGGGAAGGGAAGGGAAGGGAAGGAGGAGGAGGAGGAGGAGGAGGAGGAGGGGGGGGGGGGAAGAAAGAGGTATTTAAAAAAAAATAGTACACAAAAAGGACTCCTCGCACCACACAAACAACGCTGGTAGGTTGGGTCGGATTAGCTTAGGTTAGGTCAGGAGAGGGAGTGGTGGAGTGAGAGGGGTGAGGGAGGAGGGGGGGGGTTAAAACAGGGGATTTAGAAAAAAAAATTCCACCCAAAAGGGACTCCTGGCACCACACAAACAACGCTGTTAGGTTGGGTTGGGTTGTATGTTAGGTTATAGATTAGGTTGGGTTAGTTTAGGTTGGGTTAGGTTAGTTTAGATTGGATTAGTTTAGGTTGGGTTAGGTTAGGTTGGGTTAGGTTGGATTAGGTTAGGTTGGGTTAAGTTAGGTTAGGTTGGGTTGGGTTAAGTTAGGTTGGGTTAGGTTAGGTTGGGTTAGGTTAGGTTGGGTTGGGTTAGGTTGGGTTAGGTTGGGTTGGGTTAGGTTGGGTTAGGTTGGGTTAGGTTAGGTTGGGTTAGGTTAGGTTGGGTTAGGTTGGGTTAGGTTAGGTTGGGTTAGGTTGGGTTAGGTTAGGTTAGGTTAGGTTGGGTTAGGTTAGGTTAGGTTAGGTTGGGTTAGGTTGGGTTAGGTTAGGTTAGGTTGGGTTGAGTTGGGTTAGGTTGGGTTAGGTTAGGTTGGGTTAGGTTGGGTTAAGTTAGGTTAGGTTGGGTTAAGTTAGGTTAGGTTGGGTTAGGTTGGGTTGGGTTAGGTTGGGTTAGGTTAGGTTATTCTTACTTTTCATTATTATCTAAGTCATACCAACTGTTGTCCCACCATTCTGTACATAGTCTCATTGGCTCCAGGTGGTTAGCAGCAGTTGGGACATTTACATAATTACACAAATGATACGGACGCCTTGTAATAACAATAATTCGATAATTTGTATAGCGCCCTTTTGTGAAAACAGAAAAACATGTCCAAACCTGGCCAGTCACCTCAGATAAACACACTGTAGTAGAAAAACACTGGACATTGATTTCACATTTGCTATTCTTTTAACATACATTACTGTTGAATATTGTATGGTTTATTAGAAGATTGGGGGCAAAAGTAGAATTGATATTTATTTTTAAAGGCTCGAGAGAATATAGGACTCTTTAGGACTGGTGAACTTTGATGAAATTAACTTAAAAAGCTTACAAATTCTTCTACTATACACCGCATTATGAAGTTCCACGATGTACACAACGTCTGAACATCCACGCGCCATTTTGTTTTTGTGATCGTTTTATATTCGTTTGTTTGCGATATAATATTATTATGACGACGATGATGACTATGACGGATGGGAGAAGACGATGGACGGCATGGGGACGAATGAACTACCCGATCCGGTGGATATCTACCCGAAAAGCGGGATTTATTCACGTCATGTCAAAACAAACAACTCGCATTATTGCCCGATATAAAATCAGATACGTAGATATTTCACGCACATCATATCAATTGATTAAAGTTTATCCACTGTAAAAACACTAATATCACAATGATCTCTGTCATGACAGAGGCTAGATCAAAAATATGATTTCAAACAAAACGGTAAAACAATAAACGACATTTGACGTAAGGAAAACGACTTTATGGCGCAGTGTTGCCATCGCAAATATATGTTCTTTCACCGGAGATTTTTGATTAAATAATTGCATCAAGTACTTACCGATAAACATTTATTATTTCACAACATTTTTTTTTTAATTCATCACTTTTTAATATTAATACTAGATCGGTGTGAGTCCATGCAGCGCCATGTCAGGAAAGAAACGTGCATACTTTTGGAATTAATTTGTTTACTATTTTTGTGTGAATATCGGTTACGCAAACTTTCATAGAACATACGTGAACATACTATCGAATTGTGGTTTTGCCTGCACAGAAATCTTCCTCCTGGCTTACGGAATGTGTATTACAAATATGTTATATTGAATACAAATATGAGACAGAATAATCATTATTTTTTATAAATCGTTATTTGATAATTAATATTTTTAAACGAGATTTGCCGATATTAATTAAAATTACATATTTGATAATTAATATTTTTAAACGAGATTTGCCGATATTAATTAAAATTACATTAATTAATTAATTAATTTTTAATCATTAAAAGTTATTTTGATTAATTGCCTTTTTTTATGATTATACTAACCCAAAAAGCCATGGACATAGGGGGGAGTATTCAAACAGAGGGGACTCTCTTTATTTTTACGTTTCTTTAACTTTTGTTTTTTTTTTTCTACCAATTTCTTCTTTCTATGGTTTAGACAGTTGTCAATCTTTTTGTTTGTGTTCATCTCGTAACTCTCGTGATCGCTGTTTGATAATAATGTAAATAAACTTTAATCAATCGATTTGATGCCAGTTATACGGATCTGATGTGTTGTGTGTGTTGTGTGTGTTGTGTGTGTGTGTGCGCGTGTGCGCGGGTGTGATGTTTGTTAAATAATCATTAAATAATAATCTCAGTGTTATCTTCGCGCGCGCGAAACGATATGGCGCGTGGAGGTCCGGACCTCCGCTTTCTTTTCATTTCCTCGTATCGTTTCACCTCTTTTCCTCGCCGCTTTTCACCGTCGCCTCCGCGCTCTCTCACCGGACCCCCGAACACCTGAACGGCCGCCCTCTCTGGGGTCGGTCACGCCGGGCGGCCATCATTTTTCATGAACAATGCATCGTGATTGACTTCCGTTTCCGTTTCCGTTTCCAAGTGTCAAGTTCAGTGGGTGGATCGATCAAACGTGCAACTATCTGATGATGCGTGAATAATTATCGACATATATTCCGTTGATATTTTCATTTATTCCATAATTAAATTTAAATCATAAATTTTCCAACATTTAACTTAATTAAAAGTAATAAGTTTTCTTTCGCACACCCACAGCTTCTTTCCACGTGTTTTTTTTTTCTTCTTTTTTTTCAGATTAAATGTAGTGGCAATTTAGTAAATTTAGTAAAAAGGAGAAAAAAAAAACAAAAAGTCAATTGACGATAACGTCAAATTTTATTTGTATTTGTTCTAAATGCAGCTGACAAATTTTCAAATAATTTGCAAACACATCCGATGACTTTTGATTTACTTAATTTTACAGAGTTCCTAAACATGATTTTTTTATTGACTCTAACATAATTATATTTGATTATCTTTAGATTCTTTACAGTTATTTTTATTATTATATTGGTGTTTGTTGAACAAGAGCTTAAAAACTATACTGCGGCTGTAGGCAGGCTATTATTCCTTCCGGAGGACTATATTGGGTCTTTTATATTTAAATTTATCGTTTTCGCTATATTTTGAAAGGGAATTTATTGTAGGATTAGTATGGCTGGGAAGGCCGGCATAAAACTTGGTTGCTTGGGAAACAATTAAGTCCTTTATCAACGGAATGTTGGTGTCATTATGGATAGAAGAAATTCTAATCCATTTAGGTGCGTTTAAAGCAAGTCTAATGGCTTTATTTTGAAAGAGTTGAATCTTTTGTATGAGACTTGGAGCGGCGTGCCCCCAAATGGGGCATCCGTACGTGAAATCTGGTCTTATTGTTGTTTTATAAAGAAGTAATTTATTATCCGACTTTTCTTTCCCATCATTGGATAAAGTGATGCTAGACATTTATTTGCTGCTGTTATTTTTCCAGTTATATGTCATCCGATGATGTTCTGATTAAATATCTTATATTAGTTATGGTTTTTGTTTCTTTGCCTGTCTGTAGTTTTTGTTTTTGGTTTTTTTTTTTTTTTTTTTTTTTCCCACTTTCGTTATTCATCATCATCATCAACATAATTCTTTTTTTTTTAATTAGTTTTTTTTTTAAGCACATAAACAATCGCAAACATTAATAGTTTAACCAGGTTATTATTTTCATGTCTTCGAGGGCTCGTATCTCACGCCGCGCCGCGCCGCCCCCGGCTGTCCTGTAAGAAATCAGATATAATAGCATCATCAGTAGGGCTCGTTTAATTTTTTAAAATTAATTTCGTATAACATTATTAATTTATTTCGCATTATTATCACGCCTAGGTCGGTTTGGCGTACACATAATATTATACAGGCCCGAGCACCGCGAGCCCGATGTATGCTGTGGGCCGGCACGCCGTTCTACGGCGGGGCGGCTCGGGAGCCCTGTCGGCGCTCGCGGGGCCCCCCGACGGCGGGAATGCTGCGGGACCCCCCGGCCGGAGTCCCGCCCTCGCCCACGCCGCCCTCCCGACCCGCCGACTCGAGGGTCTCCCGAGCTGCGGTCTCTTTTGTGGCACTCCGAGTCGCCGCCCTCGCGCATTTCCTCATCCGGAGCCTCACTGCGCCTAGCGCCGCTCCCGGGGAGCGCAGATTCCCCGCCCTCCGCGGGCCCACATCTCTGTCCTACGCCCGCCCGCGCCCTACCGTTAAGGAAAATTTATCCTCGCCGATAAAATCCTATTTTACTCCGAGGACCTAAGCATAAATGATACACGTTTTCATCATCACAATCGACAAGCGAGCTCTCTGCGCCGGCGGCACGGTAGGGACGCCATTCGAATTCCGAAAATTTCCTTTTTTTTGAGGATATATTCAGCATCAGCAAGCAAGCCGAACAGCACCACCAGCACCAATCTACAATGGCAGATACAGCACTAGCAGCGACGGCGGCGTCTCCCGTTCCGGCCACTCCCGCCAAGAAGGCAAAGGCATCCGCCGCGGCGGCCAAGAAGCCCAAGGCGAAGCCCTCTCACCCGAAGACGTCCGAGATGGTCAACAACGCCATCAAGGAGCTGAAGGAGCGCGGCGGCTCGTCCCTGCAGGCCATCAAGAAGTACATCACCGCCAACTACAAGGTCGACGCCGATAAGCTTGCCCCCTTCATCAAGAAGTACCTGAAGGGAGCCGTCGAGTCCGGCGCCCTGGTCCAGACCAAGGGCAAGGGAGCGTCCGGCTCCTTCAAGCTGGAGGCGAAGGCCAAGGGTTCCGCCGGTGGCGCCAAGAAACCGGCCGCCGCCGCGCCCAAGAAGCGCACCTCTGCCGTCTCCGCCGCCAAGAAGCCCAGGAAGGCGGCCGCCGCGCCCGCCAAGGCGAAGAAGGCCGTCGCCCCCGCCAAGGCGAAGAAGGCTCCCGCCGGCTCGCCGGCCAAGAAGGCCGCCGCCGCCAAGAAGCCTGCCGCGAAGCCAAAGAGCCCCACGAAGGCGAAGAAGTCGGCCAAGCCCCCGACCAAGAAGCCCAAAGCGCCCAAGCCGAAGAAGGCTGCCGCAGCTCCCAAGGGCAAGCCCGCAGCGAAGAAGGCCGCACCCAAGAAGTAGGACTTCCACATGACTTCACGTGTGTGTATAGTTATATATTGTCATTATATAATATATCTATCACCACCGCGGATATATCAGCTGGCGGAAAGCGAGCACCCGAGTCGCGGTGCCAAGTTGTTGACGATAAAAAGCCCTTTTCAGGGCTACCAATGATTTCATAAATGCATAATACAAAAATATTCGATGAGATTAGAGAGAGTATCGCAAGAGGTATAATAGTAAAATGCGTCAATTATTATTCATTCCACCGAATTTCATATTATTTATTATTATTATTATCATAACCATTCATTCGCATAACTTATATAATGGCAATAAAGCACGGGTAAGGGTTTTTCCGGAAGCGCCATAGAGAAGCGCATAATAATAGTAAGTCATAGAGTAATTATGTCATAAAGGCTTACGAATTTTTTCACAGAATGACAACATCAATGAAAAGGACGCAGCCCAAAAATGAAATTCTCACAGTCCACACAGTATGAAGGTGAATTTTTAGTAAAAAGTATGAAACTTTTAAATTTATTGTCCTTCCCTGCTGTACAATGAAATCGTGCGTTTTTGTGGGTTATTTTTTTTTTTCCTTTCCTACCAAAAGACAGAAGACCTCCGACTCGATATGTAGCCAGCTAACATTTTTTTAATCCTCATGCCAGGGGCGTGTGACGCCGTTCTGTTTACATAGAGAATATCAACTTTAAATTAAAAACTATTAAATTTTCCTGCTCCGGCGCGGTTATTTTTATGTTTTTTCCTAGATTCTTATTTGCCGTGAAGTGGGAATCGTTTAAAATTTCTGAATTTAACTCTACTTTTTATTTTTACAAATAAAACGGCGTTCCTTGCGCCTCGAAATAATTCTTACCTCGCGTGACTAATCATATTATATTATACTTTGCGGGCAGTCGGTCGGTCCGAGAATTGTGTAAGATGCATTAAACGGCTTGAACATAGTGGTGGCCCTGAGAAGGGCCGTTTTTTTTTTAAGTTTTATCACACTGCCAAGTAGTGTGTTGTCGTAAATAAACAATCGGGTGGATGTGACGGTGACGGTGATGGTGTGGTGGTCGCGCGCAGCCTAGCCGCCGAAGCCGTACAGGGTGCGACCCTGGCGCTTCAGGGCGTACACGACGTCCATGGCGGTGACGGTCTTCCTCTTGGCGTGCTCGGTGTAGGTGACAGCATCCCTGATCACGTTCTCCAGGAACACCTTCAGCACGCCGCGAGTCTCCTCGTAGATCAGGCCGGAGATACGCTTGACGCCTCCCCTGCGAGCCAGACGGCGGATGGCCGGCTTCGTGATGCCCTGGATGTTATCGCGAAGCACCTTCCTGTGACGCTTGGCTCCACCCTTTCCGAGGCCTTTTCCTCCCTTTCCGCGACCGGTCATGGTGTTTTTTGGTTTGTTTTCGGTTGAGACGAACGCGAAGGCAACCGCTCAGTAAGGCGGGTGAAGAACGATTTTTTGAGTTTCCGGATTTCCCCTTCATTATATACTCGACGATGGCCCCCCACTCGCGTAGCCTGACTGACTGCAGGGTTGCCAATTCGTGGTGAATTCCCAAAATTGCGGAGAATTCTTATGAATTGTAAATTTAATGAGAAAAGTTAAAGTGCGGAGATCCCATTAAAAGTGTTTTTTTTTTGATTTTCCGACAATATTGCCAATTATTAAAAGTACTATAATTTCGTTTTCTTTCGCAGGATATATTATATTATAAATGTACTATAAATACTTATTTTTACGAATTATATACGCATATTAATATAGGTACATAAAAAAAAAAAAAAAAAAAACAAAAAAAAAATTATACACATAATTGTGATTTTGAATTTTCCGCTGTGGGTATTTTAGAACATACGCATTGGCAACCCTGATTTACTCACTCCCCAAGACCCGGCGGGCGACCAATGGCATCGCACCGTCGTACTCTCACGGTTCTTTCCTATAAATAGGGTGACGAGATCTTTTTTGGGTCATTGTAATATTTCAAACAGAACATGGCTCGTACAAAGCAGACCGCCCGCAAGTCTACCGGAGGCAAGGCCCCCAGGAAGCAGCTGGCCACGAAGGCGGCGAGGAAGAGCGCGCCCGCCACCGGAGGAGTGAAGAAGCCCCATCGCTACAGGCCCGGCACGGTCGCCCTTCGCGAGATCCGCCGCTACCAGAAGAGCACGGAGCTGCTGATCCGCAAGCTGCCCTTCCAGCGGCTGGTGCGCGAGATCGCCCAGGACTTCAAGACCGACCTGCGCTTCCAGAGCTCAGCCGTGATGGCCCTGCAGGAGGCGAGCGAGGCCTACCTGGTCGGCCTCTTCGAGGACACCAACCTTTGCGCGATCCACGCCAAGCGCGTCACCATCATGCCCAAGGATATCCAGCTGGCGAGACGCATCCGCGGAGAGCGTGCTTAAGCCGCGAGCACGCAACCAACCGACCGACCATCTAATCAAATCAATCGGATCGAAGCGAGACAACAAACAAACAACAGCTCACCATTCCAATTTCGACCCAAAATGGCCCTTATCAGGGCCGCCAAATGTTCATCCGATTGCAAATTACTCTTTCGAAAATACGAAAACCCCACACCCACCCCATATCAATAATTTATTCATGTTTTTTTAAACTTTTTAATCACTTTCTTTGCGAAAGTGTCGGACGCGTCACCCCCATCACTATTGTATTGATTTATCATCTATAATTTATCATTGTCTGTGGTCAGAAATGTCAAATTAAGGGTAAGTGCGTATTGTGAAATATATCTAAATGAATGAATAGTCATAAAACAGTCGAAAATATCATATAATACGACTAGACTCAATAAAATCATCATCGTAAAGGAGAAACAGCTTGTAAATCAAGCTAATTTTACTCCATTTGCCATTATCCATTAATCACAAATTGATTGACACGTTGCTTTAACCTCAAATTGAATGAGATTTAAAATGTCAACTTTTCGCCAATAATAATGCATGAATAGAATATATTTTGCACATACATAGATTTAAGACCATGAAGAATATAATTATTTACATATAGTGTAGGTATATAACGACTTTTGTAATTTTAAAATAGTGAGAAAAATTGGCGGCCCTGAGAAGGGCCTTTTTTAAATAATGAATCAAGTCATCTTGATGGTATGGTGTGGTGGTCGTGGACTTGAGGGACGTTCATTTTTTTTTCTGATGTTAGTATAGTTTGTCGCTGTCAAAATTACGCCTTCTTTTCTGTCTTCTTGGGCAGGAGAACAGCCTGAATGTTGGGCAGAACACCTCCCTGAGCAATGGTCACGCCGGAGAGCAGCTTGTTGAGCTCCTCGTCGTTTCGGATGGCCAACTGCAGATGGCGGGGGATGATCCTGGTCTTCTTGTTGTCCCTGGCGGCGTTGCCGGCCAGCTCGAGAACCTCGGCGGCCAGGTACTCCATGACGGCGGCCAGGTAGACGGGGGCACCGGCGCCCACCCTCTCGGCGTAGTTGCCCTTCCTCAGCAGGCGGTGGATACGTCCGACGGGGAACTGGAGTCCGGCGCGGTTAGAGCGGGACTTTGCCTTTCCCTTCACTTTGCCTCCTTTGCCGCGACCTGACATGATAGGGGTGCTGGGTGCTTGCGAACTGCTTCGATAGCGGAATAGCAGACTAGCGGTTAGGCGAGTCTGGCTGAATTTTTGCTTGTGACTTTGACTTTGATAGAATGGCAAATAGAGTAATTAGCTTGGTTTACAAGCTCTAGCTCCTTTATAATGATGGGCATGATTTTACAAGATAAGTTATTAATTTACAAGTTTGTGGTCGTTAAATTTTGCGGGAGTTGGTTGCAATATAGTTTTAGTCCTTCCTGAGGATTTGTTTGGGCTTTTTATGTATAGTACGGACTCTTTCGTCATACCGGGCGAGTTTATTTATTGAGTTATTTTTATGATTGGGTATTCCGGCGTAAAAACGCTCAGCTTGTTTAATGAAGAATTCTCTCAGCGTGGGAATGCCGGAGTCTTTATGAATTTGTGAATTTCTCATCCAACGGGGGGCGCCGAGGGCTAATCTGATGGCTTTATTTTGGAATATTTGGAGCTTTTTTAAGTGTACGGGAGCAGCGTTTCCCCATATGGGTGCTGCGTAGGTGAGCATGGGTCTGATGATGGCTTTGTATATTAGTAATTTATTTTTCATCGCTAATTTACTGTTTTTACACATCATGGGGTAAAGGGCGTGTAGGGCTCTGGTGGCTGATTTGAGTTTGTCTTGGATATGGAGGCGCCATGTGAGTTTGGAATCTAATGTTAGGCCTAAGTATTTCATGGATTTGCGCCACGGCACATTTTCTCCGAACAAATGTAGGTTCGGCGGACGTCTTGGGATCCTTTTGGTGAATATAGTGGCTACACTTTTGGTGGGATTTACTGAGATTCTCCATTTTTTGAAATATTCTTCTAGTTTTGTAAGGTGGGCTTGTACTCGGCGGGTGCAGTTCATTGAATTTACTGAGCTTGAAACTAAGAGGGTATCGTCGGCAAATTGTGCCATTATGGTGTACCTATCATTGGGGACAGGTACGTCGCATGTGTATATTTTATAAAGGACAGGAGCGGCCCTTGAACCTTGCGGGACTCCGGCATTAATTTTCCTTTCTGTGGAGCGGTGGCCGTCTAATTTGATAGTGAAGGTGCGTTCGCTTAAGTAGCTATGTACGTATTGTATCATCGCGATCGAAAAGCCTTGTTCATACATTTTGAATAAAAGGCCTTCGTGCCAAACTTTGTCGAATGCTTTACCGATGTCGAGGGAGACGGCTGTTGAGTGAACTCGGGTGTTAAAGCCGTCCGTTATGTGTTCGACTACGCGGAGAAGTTGGTGCTGTGTTGAGTGGTTTTCCCGGAAACCATGTTGAATATCAGGGATAAGTTGTTTTTCAATAAGGGTGTCGTTGATTCTGTTGACTATAATTTTTTCCATTATTTTTCCTATCGAGGGAAGTAGGCTAATTGGTCGGTAATTTTCGGCAATTAATAGATCTTTTCCCGGTTTGGGGATTAAGATTACGTCTGCTTTTTTGAACGCTTTAGGAAATTTGCGTAGCCGGAAGGATGCATTTGTAATGGCGGTTATTGCGCAAGCGCCCTTTAGTGGGAGGCATTTAAGGATTTTGTTTGTAATGGCGTCCGGGCCCGGGGCCTTTTTGGGCACAAGTGTTTTTATTATTTTTATGACTTCTTGGGGGGTCGTGAATTTAATTGGGGGGCCTACTGGTGGACAAGTAGTGATTTCAGCTACTTTCTTGTTTACTAAGGAAATAAACGAGGGATCGTCGTATGTTGTGCAGGGGGAAAATTGTTTTTCCAGACTGTCTGCAAAGGCTTCGGCTTTATCGGCCGTCGAGTAAACAGTGCCATTGGGTCCGGTAAGTGGGGATATTTTTATTTTTGGTTTCCGGAGATTTTTTGTGAGTTTCCAAAATCCTCCTTTATCGTCTTCTAGTGAGATAATGAAGTCATGCCAACTTTGATCTCGGTATTTTTTAAGTTCGTTTTTAACTTCGTGTGTGAGTCTATTTAATTTAATTTTGTCGATGGGATGACAGGATCTTTGCCAGTCCTTTTTTGCTCGATTTTTTTGTCTTATTAATTCTTTAAGGTCGTTGGGTAGGTCGGGTCGCGGTTTATCAATCGGGACTTCGGTGGTGGCTTTTATTAGCGCTGATTTAATGTTGTTTGTGAGGTCGTCAACTGCTTTGTTGAGGCTTTCCTCGTCAGGTATGGAGGTAGGAATTGGAAGAGATTCTAGGTTGTAAGTTAGTTTGTTCCATAGTATTTTTTTGCGTGTTGTATTTCTGTTTGGCGTGGGCGGGATGGCGCTATCAGTAAGTGATAGCAGTATGGGTACATGATCCGATGAGAGTTTATTTACGGGTTGTAACAGGTGCCAGAAAGGTAAGTTTTTTGTTATTATTAAGTCGATAACGTCCGGACTGAATCGTTGAGTATATAAGGTGGGAGTTTCGGGTGCGTCTATGCTTATGTTTCTCATAGCTGAGTATTCTGCTAGGACTTTTCCCTTGGCGTTTTCGGTCCGACTGTGCCAAGTGCCGTGTTTGGCGTTGAGGTCGCCAGCTATTACTGTAGGTATGTTAGTTTTAAGGAGATTGTCAAGGTCTAAGTGAGAGAATTTTCTTTTTGGCGGGCTATAAACTGATATAAATTTGATAGGGCCGTGGTTTTTTGTGTTTACTACGACTGAAGTTGCTTCGATAATTTCCGTACAGGGGCATGGGATTAAACAGTGGTCTAATGTGTATTTGACAAGTATTGCCGTCCCACCGCCACGGGTGTGGGTGCGGTCATTACGATAAATTATATAGTTAGGTAGGCTTATAGATTGGCTGGGTTTGAGCCAGGTTTCATTGACAAGTAGGATGTCTAGATTATAATCCAGGAGGAATTGGTGAATTTCTCCCAGACTATTATTAAAACCTCCGTTAGCGTTCCAGAACGCTGCTTGGATGTTTAGTGGTTGGCGAGTTGTTCGAGACATTACAAGCCATTAGTGGGTCTGAGTGACTGTTTAGGACAATGAATGGTGATTTTATTGCATTAGTGAGGTGATTAATGCTTGGGTGTTTGATAGCATGAGGTGAGATTGTTGCATGAATGTTTGCAGCTGTTCTGTTGCTCTGGTGAGAGCGTCTAGTGCGTATTGAGGGGCGCGGGGGGGGGTGGAGTTTGGGGGAGGGGCTTGGTCGGTGGTAGCTTGGGGTTGGGGTGGAGGGGGGGTGGTTTGTAGGGACATTAGGGGAGGGGGGCGTGAATGGTTGGTTGTGTGGTGCGTAGTTGTGGGTCGGTCCTGCGGGTTTCTATTGGCCGCGTAGTGAGGGAGGGGCCAGGAGGCCCTTTCGGTGGGTCGCCATTGGTTTTGACTGCGGTGATTGTCTTGTCTGGGGGCGTAGCGGGGGATGGGACGGGAAGGGCAACCTTTGTAATTGGCCGTATGTGCCCCTTGGCAAAGAGCGCATTTGGCGGGGGTGTCCCGGGATTTGGTGCATTCATGCGTGGGATGATCACCCGCGCATTTAACGCATCTGGGACGGGCATTGCAGCAAGCCGAGCTATGACCGTGATTTTGGCATCGGAAGCATTGGCCGATGCTCAATCTGTTTCTCAGAGTCTCAACTGTTATTCTGAGGTTCATGATGGAATTTAATTCGGTAAAAATAAGTTTGGCCCTGTCGTTTTTAGTTAAATTGACTAAGATAAGTGGGAGGGCTAAGCGTTGGGGGCCGGTTTTCATCCGATGGACTGATATTACCGGGTAGTTGTGAGCTAGGAGATCGGCGATCTCCTGGCATGTTATATCCTCGGGGATGCCGCGGATTACCGCTTTCAGCGGTTTGTCCTCGGGAAGGCGGAATGAGTGGAATTCTGCATTCCTTGAAGTTAGAAGTCTGGTGGTTCGGTGGTGATCGCGAGGGTTTTTCGGGAATATGTTAATATACCTGCTTGAGTTTTTTGCATAGAAATCGACTCCTTGGTCGATTAATGCTGCTTGTAGTGAGCTCCAACCTGCTTTGTTGTGTAGCATGATTGGGGGAATGCGGGGATGAGAAACAATTATCTGAGGGGTTTGGCTCTGGTTGGTGGGGGCGGTTTGGGGGGTAGGGATTATTGAGGATTGAGAGGTGGATGGTTGGGGGGAAGGTTGGGCGCGGGGCGGCGAGGGGATGTTTGTTAGAGAGGGGGGGGAGGGTACTGTTAAGTTTTGTGGAGTTCTTTTGCAAGGTGGTGATGTGTCATAAGATGTAGAGGGGACGGTATAGGGGATGTTAATTGTTCCCGTTTGGAATGTGCATTGTGAGTCGAACGTGTTATTTCCCGTTACGTAGCTTTTTCGTTCACGGGACCGGTGTATTTACGTTCTCGGCGAGCTCGCTAACAATGGCCGCTCTCGGCTCCCCCCCGCTACGGGCGATGCTATAGCAGACGGGGCCGCACGGGTGCTAGCTAGCTAGCTCGAGGCGAAAGAGAGCCGCCCTAGTCGATCGCCGCCACAGCGTCGTGAAAGTAAAGTAAACTACTCAAAAAGATGGCATTTTTTCAAAGTCAAAATCGACGAGCAGCAAGCAAGATGCCACCCAAGACAAGCGGAAAAGCAGCCAAGAAGTCGGGCAAGGCCCAGAAGAACATCTCCAAGGGGGACAAGAAGAAGTCTAAGCGCAGGAGGAAGGAGAGCTACGCAATCTACATCTACAAAGTGCTGAAGCAGGTGCACCCCGACACCGGTATCTCCTCCAAGGCGATGAGCATCATGAACAGCTTCGTGAACGACATCTTCGAGCGCATCGCCGCCGAGGCCTCCCGCCTGGCCCACTACAACAAGAGGTCCACGATCACCAGCAGGGAGATCCAGACCGCCGTCAGGCTGCTCCTTCCCGGCGAGCTGGCCAAGCACGCCGTGTCCGAGGGCACCAAGGCCGTCACCAAGTACACCAGCTCCAAGTGAGGAGCCAACAGATGGACAGACTACCGACCAACTTGACCGACACGACACCCAGCAACACCGAGAACAAACAAACGACTCATCATCATCATCACCGTCGTCCGAGTCAAACAAAAGGCCCTTATTAGGGCCGCCAATATTTTCATTATTGTCATAAAGCAAAAGTCGATATAATACATACAATGTTTTACCTCCACATATAGCATTATCATAAATATACATTTTAACAGAACGTATATCATGTCAATCCAGAATAATAAACAAGCGAAATATATTATAATAAGCGGTAAGTTAATAGCGTTGAATGCGCGCACCCTAGTGGATCAATCAGGCTTCATAATGACGCAAAAATTCCTCTGATAAAGAAGCTAATTATCGCCGCACAAGCGGAGAAATTCTACGAGAACCCCACAATTGATTAATATCTAAAACAAACAAAAAAAATCAAGTCAAGTATCAATAAATGATAATTTCATATCACAATTACGTCAAAGTCATTAAACTAATAATATATTTAAAATAAAAACAATACAAATCATAATAAATTGTTTCATGAACTCTGAACATGAATATTATCCAAGTTCAAAACCAGTAAGTTTGTATTTCGACCTAGACGCGAACCACTAGCGAAGCGTAGATCCCCGAATGAAAGTGTAGATCCCTGTCTCTGGTGGCAAATCCGCGAACCAAACTCTGCGGCGGCAGTATTTGAATAGATAGATTTAAATTCATTGATTTAAATTCATTCATTACACAATTTATTCACAGATATGAGATGAGAGAAGGAAATTAACAATTATATATCACCTTCATCTTATTCGGTAGAGGAAATTTATGTAATAAGTATAAAAGCTCTACACAGACTGCTGACCTCTAATGCCGATAAAGGAAAATGATATCGTACCAACAGACAGACAAAAAATGGTTTGAGGCCAGACTATACACTCTACACTTTTAACTAACTATAAGAATTTTATTATTGAACTTTTCGAAAGAAAGAAAGATGTACGATGGCTAAAGATGTATTTTTAAATATGTAATTTATATTATTTTTAATTAAATACTTGTGCGTGATCTAATAATAAATAACTTGATCGTTTTGACTGTGAGTGACCGGGTATTTCGTCAAAATGACAATTCAACACACCTCCAAAAAGTGATATGAAGTCATGAAAAGTGATGAAACAAAAACTAGGCTAAGTAGGTTACGTAGGTAACTATTAAACGTATTTTTTGTTTCATCACTTTTCATGACGCTATATCACTTTTTGGAGGTGTGTTGAATTGTCATTTTGATGAAATATCATGGAACCGGAACCGACAGGTTTTGATCATCATATTAATAATAATTCTCCGCTCGTAAATGAATTGAACAACGCTTGAAGCGATGATATTATTTTGTTATAACATTATCAGACGTCAATATTTTTAAACCGAGATGAATACGATATAATAGCACTCTGCAATAATTATTTATTAAATGATTTTTACTAATGATTAAATCACCTCCAGGATATATGTATATAAAATTTAATTCTCTTTCTTATTGCCAACAAGGCAATCTATTATAACAAATCACGTCTAGAAGTTTGCACTATATGAACCGGAACCGACAGGTTTTGATCATCATATTAATAATAATTCTCCGCTCGTAAATGAATTGAACAACGCTTGAAGCGATGATATTATTTTGTTATAACATTATCAGACGTCAATATTTTTAAACCGAGATGAATACGATATAATAGCACTCTGCAATAATTATTTATTAAATGATTTTTACTAATGATTAAATCACCTCCAGGATATATGTATATAAAATTTAATTCTCTTTCTTATTGCCAACAAGGCAATCTAATATAACAAATCACGTCTAGAAGTTTGCACTATATGAAACTATAGTGTACAATGAACGTGACGCTGCGTTAAAATGTACATATTGTACACCGATACACGTGCGTGTCGGTTGTTATTTAATGTGGTTTGTATTTATGTAAATGTGTAAAGGAGTATTGTTTTAGAATAGAGTTGTTTAATTGATATGACGTTAATTAAGAATTCGTCTGTGCTAGTTGTTCTTACATTTCTTGACTTTCAGAATAACAGGAGAGCGGGACTCCGGCTGGCTTCGGGCCCGTACAAGTTTCCCGGGACAGCAGAGAGCGAGCTGCTCGCACCCACCCCGAGAAAGCAGCGCATCACCGCTCACCTCGCACAGCACAGAAAATGCTCCGGTCGGAAGGAACCTGCAAACACAATAATATCATTAATAATTGGGGGTAAGGTAAGGTAAGGTAAGTAAAGTAAAGTAAAGTAAAGTAAAGTAAAGTAAAGTAAAGTAAAGTAAAGGAAAGGAAAGGAAAGGAAAGGAAAGGAAAGGAAAGGAAAGGAAAGGTTAGGAAAGGAAAGGAAAGGGAAGGGAAGGTAAGGGAAGGAAAGGAAAGGAAAGGAAAGGAAAGGAAAGGAAAGGAAAGGAAAGGAAAGGAAAGGAAAGGAAAGGAAAGGAAAGGAAAGGAAAGGAAAGGAAAGGAAAGGAAAGGAAAGGAAAGGAAAGGAAAGGAAAGGAAAGGAAAGGAAAGGAAAGGAAAGGAAAGGAAAGGAAAGGAAAGGAAAGGAAAGGAAAGGAAAGGAAAGGAAAGGAAAGGAAAGGAAAGGAAAGGAAAGGAAAGGAAAGGAAAGGAAAGGAAAGGAAAGGAAAGGAAAGGAAAGGAAAGGAAAGGAAAGGAAAGGAAAGGAAAGGAAAGGAAAGGAAAGGAAAGGAAAGGAAAGGAAAGGAAAGGAAAGGAAAGGAAAGGAAAGGAAAGGAAAGGAAAGGAAAGGAAAGGAAAGGAAAGGAAAGGAAAGGAAAGGAAAGGAAAGGAAAGGAAAGGAAAGGAAAGGAAAGGAAAGGAAAGGTAAGGTAAGGTAAGGGAAGGAAAGGAAAGGAAAGGAAAGGAAAGGAAAGGAAAGGAAAGGAAAGGAAAGGAAAGGAAAGGAAAGGAAAGGAAAGGAAAGGAAAGGAATGGGAAGGGAAGGAAAGGAATGGGAAGGGAAGGGAAGGGAAGGGAAGGGAAGGAGGAGGAGGAGGAGGAGGAGGAGGAGGGGGGGGGGGGAAGAAAGAGGTATTTAAAAAAAAATAGTACACAAAAAGGACTCCTCGCACCACACAAACAACGCTGGTAGGTTGGGTCGGATTAGCTTAGGTTAGGTCAGGAGAGGGAGTGGTGGAGTGAGAGGGGTGAGGGAGGAGGGGGGGGGTTAAAACAGGGGATTTAGAAAAAAAAATTCCACCCAAAAGGGACTCCTGGCACCACACAAACAACGCTGTTAGGTTGGGTTGGGTTGTATGTTAGGTTATAGATTAGGTTGGGTTAGTTTAGGTTGGGTTAGGTTAGTTTAGATTGGATTAGTTTAGGTTGGGTTAGGTTAGGTTGGGTTAGGTTGGATTAGGTTAGGTTGGGTTAAGTTAGGTTAGGTTGGGTTGGGTTAAGTTAGGTTGGGTTAGGTTAGGTTGGGTTAGGTTAGGTTGGGTTGGGTTAGGTTGGGTTAGGTTGGGTTGGGTTAGGTTGGGTTAGGTTGGGTTAGGTTAGGTTGGGTTAGGTTAGGTTGGGTTAGGTTGGGTTAGGTTAGGTTGGGTTAGGTTGGGTTAGGTTAGGTTAGGTTAGGTTGGGTTAGGTTAGGTTAGGTTAGGTTGGGTTAGGTTGGGTTAGGTTAGGTTAGGTTGGGTTGAGTTGGGTTAGGTTGGGTTAGGTTAGGTTGGGTTAGGTTGGGTTAAGTTAGGTTAGGTTGGGTTAAGTTAGGTTAGGTTGGGTTAGGTTGGGTTGGGTTAGGTTGGGTTAGGTTAGGTTATTCTTACTTTTCATTATTATCTAAGTCATACCAACTGTTGTCCCACCATTCTGTACATAGTCTCATTGGCTCCAGGTGGTTAGCAGCAGTTGGGACATTTACATAATTACACAAATGATACGGACGCCTTGTAATAACAATAATTCGATAATTTGTATAGCGCCCTTTTGTGAAAACAGAAAAACATGTCCAAACCTGGCCAGTCACCTCAGATAAACACACTGTAGTAGAAAAACACTGGACATTGATTTCACATTTGCTATTCTTTTAACATACATTACTGTTGAATATTGTATGGTTTATTAGAAGATTGGGGGCAAAAGTAGAATTGATATTTATTTTTAAAGGCTCGAGAGAATATAGGACTCTTTAGGACTGGTGAACTTTGATGAAATTAACTTAAAAAGCTTACAAATTCTTCTACTATACACCGCATTATGAAGTTCCACGATGTACACAACGTCTGAACATCCACGCGCCATTTTGTTTTTGTGATCGTTTTATATTCGTTTGTTTGCGATATAATATTATTATGACGACGATGATGACTATGACGGATGGGAGAAGACGATGGACGGCATGGGGACGAATGAACTACCCGATCCGGTGGATATCTACCCGAAAAGCGGGATTTATTCACGTCATGTCAAAACAAACAACTCGCATTATTGCCCGATATAAAATCAGATACGTAGATATTTCACGCACATCATATCAATTGATTAAAGTTTATCCACTGTAAAAACACTAATATCACAATGATCTCTGTCATGACAGAGGCTAGATCAAAAATATGATTTCAAACAAAACGGTAAAACAATAAACGACATTTGACGTAAGGAAAACGACTTTATGGCGCAGTGTTGCCATCGCAAATATATGTTCTTTCACCGGAGATTTTTGATTAAATAATTGCATCAAGTACTTACCGATAAACATTTATTATTTCACAACATTTTTTTTTTAATTCATCACTTTTTAATATTAATACTAGATCGGTGTGAGTCCATGCAGCGCCATGTCAGGAAAGAAACGTGCATACTTTTGGAATTAATTTGTTTACTATTTTTGTGTGAATATCGGTTACGCAAACTTTCATAGAACATACGTGAACATACTATCGAATTGTGGTTTTGCCTGCACAGAAATCTTCCTCCTGGCTTACGGAATGTGTATTACAAATATGTTATATTGAATACAAATATGAGACAGAATAATCATTATTTTTTATAAATCGTTATTTGATAATTAATATTTTTAAACGAGATTTGCCGATATTAATTAAAATTACATATTTGATAATTAATATTTTTAAACGAGATTTGCCGATATTAATTAAAATTACATTAATTAATTAATTAATTTTTAATCATTAAAAGTTATTTTGATTAATTGCCTTTTTTTATGATTATACTAACCCAAAAAGCCATGGACATAGGGGGGAGTATTCAAACAGAGGGGACTCTCTTTATTTTTACGTTTCTTTAACTTTTGTTTTTTTTTTTCTACCAATTTCTTCTTTCTATGGTTTAGACAGTTGTCAATCTTTTTGTTTGTGTTCATCTCGTAACTCTCGTGATCGCTGTTTGATAATAATGTAAATAAACTTTAATCAATCGATTTGATGCCAGTTATACGGATCTGATGTGTTGTGTGTGTTGTGTGTGTTGTGTGTGTGTGTGCGCGTGTGCGCGGGTGTGATGTTTGTTAAATAATCATTAAATAATAATCTCAGTGTTATCTTCGCGCGCGCGAAACGATATGGCGCGTGGAGGTCCGGACCTCCGCTTTCTTTTCATTTCCTCGTATCGTTTCACCTCTTTTCCTCGCCGCTTTTCACCGTCGCCTCCGCGCTCTCTCACCGGACCCCCGAACACCTGAACGGCCGCCCTCTCTGGGGTCGGTCACGCCGGGCGGCCATCATTTTTCATGAACAATGCATCGTGATTGACTTCCGTTTCCGTTTCCGTTTCCAAGTGTCAAGTTCAGTGGGTGGATCGATCAAACGTGCAACTATCTGATGATGCGTGAATAATTATCGACATATATTCCGTTGATATTTTCATTTATTCCATAATTAAATTTAAATCATAAATTTTCCAACATTTAACTTAATTAAAAGTAATAAGTTTTCTTTCGCACACCCACAGCTTCTTTCCACGTGTTTTTTTTTTCTTCTTTTTTTTCAGATTAAATGTAGTGGCAATTTAGTAAATTTAGTAAAAAGGAGAAAAAAAAAACAAAAAGTCAATTGACGATAACGTCAAATTTTATTTGTATTTGTTCTAAATGCAGCTGACAAATTTTCAAATAATTTGCAAACACATCCGATGACTTTTGATTTACTTAATTTTACAGAGTTCCTAAACATGATTTTTTTATTGACTCTAACATAATTATATTTGATTATCTTTAGATTCTTTACAGTTATTTTTATTATTATATTGGTGTTTGTTGAACAAGAGCTTAAAAACTATACTGCGGCTGTAGGCAGGCTATTATTCCTTCCGGAGGACTATATTGGGTCTTTTATATTTAAATTTATCGTTTTCGCTATATTTTGAAAGGGAATTTATTGTAGGATTAGTATGGCTGGGAAGGCCGGCATAAAACTTGGTTGCTTGGGAAACAATTAAGTCCTTTATCAACGGAATGTTGGTGTCATTATGGATAGAAGAAATTCTAATCCATTTAGGTGCGTTTAAAGCAAGTCTAATGGCTTTATTTTGAAAGAGTTGAATCTTTTGTATGAGACTTGGAGCGGCGTGCCCCCAAATGGGGCATCCGTACGTGAAATCTGGTCTTATTGTTGTTTTATAAAGAAGTAATTTATTATCCGACTTTTCTTTCCCATCATTGGATAAAGTGATGCTAGACATTTATTTGCTGCTGTTATTTTTCCAGTTATATGTCATCCGATGATGTTCTGATTAAATATCTTATATTAGTTATGGTTTTTGTTTCTTTGCCTGTCTGTAGTTTTTGTTTTTGGTTTTTTTTTTTTTTTTTTTTTTTCCCACTTTCGTTATTCATCATCATCATCAACATAATTCTTTTTTTTTTAATTAGTTTTTTTTTTAAGCACATAAACAATCGCAAACATTAATAGTTTAACCAGGTTATTATTTTCATGTCTTCGAGGGCTCGTATCTCACGCCGCGCCGCGCCGCCCCCGGCTGTCCTGTAAGAAATCAGATATAATAGCATCATCAGTAGGGCTCGTTTAATTTTTTAAAATTAATTTCGTATAACATTATTAATTTATTTCGCATTATTATCACGCCTAGGTCGGTTTGGCGTACACATAATATTATACAGGCCCGAGCACCGCGAGCCCGATGTATGCTGTGGGCCGGCACGCCGTTCTACGGCGGGGCGGCTCGGGAGCCCTGTCGGCGCTCGCGGGGCCCCCCGACGGCGGGAATGCTGCGGGACCCCCCGGCCGGAGTCCCGCCCTCGCCCACGCCGCCCTCCCGACCCGCCGACTCGAGGGTCTCCCGAGCTGCGGTCTCTTTTGTGGCACTCCGAGTCGCCGCCCTCGCGCATTTCCTCATCCGGAGCCTCACTGCGCCTAGCGCCGCTCCCGGGGAGCGCAGATTCCCCGCCCTCCGCGGGCCCACATCTCTGTCCTACGCCCGCCCGCGCCCTACCGTTAAGGAAAATTTATCCTCGCCGATAAAATCCTATTTTACTCCGAGGACCTAAGCATAAATGATACACGTTTTCATCATCACAATCGACAAGCGAGCTCTCTGCGCCGGCGGCACGGTAGGGACGCCATTCGAATTCCGAAAATTTCCTTTTTTTTGAGGATATATTCAGCATCAGCAAGCAAGCCGAACAGCACCACCAGCACCAATCTACAATGGCAGATACAGCACTAGCAGCGACGGCGGCGTCTCCCGTTCCGGCCACTCCCGCCAAGAAGGCAAAGGCATCCGCCGCGGCGGCCAAGAAGCCCAAGGCGAAGCCCTCTCACCCGAAGACGTCCGAGATGGTCAACAACGCCATCAAGGAGCTGAAGGAGCGCGGCGGCTCGTCCCTGCAGGCCATCAAGAAGTACATCACCGCCAACTACAAGGTCGACGCCGATAAGCTTGCCCCCTTCATCAAGAAGTACCTGAAGGGAGCCGTCGAGTCCGGCGCCCTGGTCCAGACCAAGGGCAAGGGAGCGTCCGGCTCCTTCAAGCTGGAGGCGAAGGCCAAGGGTTCCGCCGGTGGCGCCAAGAAACCGGCCGCCGCCGCGCCCAAGAAGCGCACCTCTGCCGTCTCCGCCGCCAAGAAGCCCAGGAAGGCGGCCGCCGCGCCCGCCAAGGCGAAGAAGGCCGTCGCCCCCGCCAAGGCGAAGAAGGCTCCCGCCGGCTCGCCGGCCAAGAAGGCCGCCGCCGCCAAGAAGCCTGCCGCGAAGCCAAAGAGCCCCACGAAGGCGAAGAAGTCGGCCAAGCCCCCGACCAAGAAGCCCAAAGCGCCCAAGCCGAAGAAGGCTGCCGCAGCTCCCAAGGGCAAGCCCGCAGCGAAGAAGGCCGCACCCAAGAAGTAGGACTTCCACATGACTTCACGTGTGTGTATAGTTATATATTGTCATTATATAATATATCTATCACCACCGCGGATATATCAGCTGGCGGAAAGCGAGCACCCGAGTCGCGGTGCCAAGTTGTTGACGATAAAAAGCCCTTTTCAGGGCTACCAATGATTTCATAAATGCATAATACAAAAATATTCGATGAGATTAGAGAGAGTATCGCAAGAGGTATAATAGTAAAATGCGTCAATTATTATTCATTCCACCGAATTTCATATTATTTATTATTATTATTATCATAACCATTCATTCGCATAACTTATATAATGGCAATAAAGCACGGGTAAGGGTTTTTCCGGAAGCGCCATAGAGAAGCGCATAATAATAGTAAGTCATAGAGTAATTATGTCATAAAGGCTTACGAATTTTTTCACAGAATGACAACATCAATGAAAAGGACGCAGCCCAAAAATGAAATTCTCACAGTCCACACAGTATGAAGGTGAATTTTTAGTAAAAAGTATGAAACTTTTAAATTTATTGTCCTTCCCTGCTGTACAATGAAATCGTGCGTTTTTGTGGGTTATTTTTTTTTTTCCTTTCCTACCAAAAGACAGAAGACCTCCGACTCGATATGTAGCCAGCTAACATTTTTTTAATCCTCATGCCAGGGGCGTGTGACGCCGTTCTGTTTACATAGAGAATATCAACTTTAAATTAAAAACTATTAAATTTTCCTGCTCCGGCGCGGTTATTTTTATGTTTTTTCCTAGATTCTTATTTGCCGTGAAGTGGGAATCGTTTAAAATTTCTGAATTTAACTCTACTTTTTATTTTTACAAATAAAACGGCGTTCCTTGCGCCTCGAAATAATTCTTACCTCGCGTGACTAATCATATTATATTATACTTTGCGGGCAGTCGGTCGGTCCGAGAATTGTGTAAGATGCATTAAACGGCTTGAACATAGTGGTGGCCCTGAGAAGGGCCGTTTTTTTTTTAAGTTTTATCACACTGCCAAGTAGTGTGTTGTCGTAAATAAACAATCGGGTGGATGTGACGGTGACGGTGATGGTGTGGTGGTCGCGCGCAGCCTAGCCGCCGAAGCCGTACAGGGTGCGACCCTGGCGCTTCAGGGCGTACACGACGTCCATGGCGGTGACGGTCTTCCTCTTGGCGTGCTCGGTGTAGGTGACAGCATCCCTGATCACGTTCTCCAGGAACACCTTCAGCACGCCGCGAGTCTCCTCGTAGATCAGGCCGGAGATACGCTTGACGCCTCCCCTGCGAGCCAGACGGCGGATGGCCGGCTTCGTGATGCCCTGGATGTTATCGCGAAGCACCTTCCTGTGACGCTTGGCTCCACCCTTTCCGAGGCCTTTTCCTCCCTTTCCGCGACCGGTCATGGTGTTTTTTGGTTTGTTTTCGGTTGAGACGAACGCGAAGGCAACCGCTCAGTAAGGCGGGTGAAGAACGATTTTTTGAGTTTCCGGATTTCCCCTTCATTATATACTCGACGATGGCCCCCCACTCGCGTAGCCTGACTGACTGCAGGGTTGCCAATTCGTGGTGAATTCCCAAAATTGCGGAGAATTCTTATGAATTGTAAATTTAATGAGAAAAGTTAAAGTGCGGAGATCCCATTAAAAGTGTTTTTTTTTTGATTTTCCGACAATATTGCCAATTATTAAAAGTACTATAATTTCGTTTTCTTTCGCAGGATATATTATATTATAAATGTACTATAAATACTTATTTTTACGAATTATATACGCATATTAATATAGGTACATAAAAAAAAAAAAAAAAAAAACAAAAAAAAAATTATACACATAATTGTGATTTTGAATTTTCCGCTGTGGGTATTTTAGAACATACGCATTGGCAACCCTGATTTACTCACTCCCCAAGACCCGGCGGGCGACCAATGGCATCGCACCGTCGTACTCTCACGGTTCTTTCCTATAAATAGGGTGACGAGATCTTTTTTGGGTCATTGTAATATTTCAAACAGAACATGGCTCGTACAAAGCAGACCGCCCGCAAGTCTACCGGAGGCAAGGCCCCCAGGAAGCAGCTGGCCACGAAGGCGGCGAGGAAGAGCGCGCCCGCCACCGGAGGAGTGAAGAAGCCCCATCGCTACAGGCCCGGCACGGTCGCCCTTCGCGAGATCCGCCGCTACCAGAAGAGCACGGAGCTGCTGATCCGCAAGCTGCCCTTCCAGCGGCTGGTGCGCGAGATCGCCCAGGACTTCAAGACCGACCTGCGCTTCCAGAGCTCAGCCGTGATGGCCCTGCAGGAGGCGAGCGAGGCCTACCTGGTCGGCCTCTTCGAGGACACCAACCTTTGCGCGATCCACGCCAAGCGCGTCACCATCATGCCCAAGGATATCCAGCTGGCGAGACGCATCCGCGGAGAGCGTGCTTAAGCCGCGAGCACGCAACCAACCGACCGACCATCTAATCAAATCAATCGGATCGAAGCGAGACAACAAACAAACAACAGCTCACCATTCCAATTTCGACCCAAAATGGCCCTTATCAGGGCCGCCAAATGTTCATCCGATTGCAAATTACTCTTTCGAAAATACGAAAACCCCACACCCACCCCATATCAATAATTTATTCATGTTTTTTTAAACTTTTTAATCACTTTCTTTGCGAAAGTGTCGGACGCGTCACCCCCATCACTATTGTATTGATTTATCATCTATAATTTATCATTGTCTGTGGTCAGAAATGTCAAATTAAGGGTAAGTGCGTATTGTGAAATATATCTAAATGAATGAATAGTCATAAAACAGTCGAAAATATCATATAATACGACTAGACTCAATAAAATCATCATCGTAAAGGAGAAACAGCTTGTAAATCAAGCTAATTTTACTCCATTTGCCATTATCCATTAATCACAAATTGATTGACACGTTGCTTTAACCTCAAATTGAATGAGATTTAAAATGTCAACTTTTCGCCAATAATAATGCATGAATAGAATATATTTTGCACATACATAGATTTAAGACCATGAAGAATATAATTATTTACATATAGTGTAGGTATATAACGACTTTTGTAATTTTAAAATAGTGAGAAAAATTGGCGGCCCTGAGAAGGGCCTTTTTTAAATAATGAATCAAGTCATCTTGATGGTATGGTGTGGTGGTCGTGGACTTGAGGGACGTTCATTTTTTTTTCTGATGTTAGTATAGTTTGTCGCTGTCAAAATTACGCCTTCTTTTCTGTCTTCTTGGGCAGGAGAACAGCCTGAATGTTGGGCAGAACACCTCCCTGAGCAATGGTCACGCCGGAGAGCAGCTTGTTGAGCTCCTCGTCGTTTCGGATGGCCAACTGCAGATGGCGGGGGATGATCCTGGTCTTCTTGTTGTCCCTGGCGGCGTTGCCGGCCAGCTCGAGAACCTCGGCGGCCAGGTACTCCATGACGGCGGCCAGGTAGACGGGGGCACCGGCGCCCACCCTCTCGGCGTAGTTGCCCTTCCTCAGCAGGCGGTGGATACGTCCGACGGGGAACTGGAGTCCGGCGCGGTTAGAGCGGGACTTTGCCTTTCCCTTCACTTTGCCTCCTTTGCCGCGACCTGACATGATAGGGGTGCTGGGTGCTTGCGAACTGCTTCGATAGCGGAATAGCAGACTAGCGGTTAGGCGAGTCTGGCTGAATTTTTGCTTGTGGCTTTTTCGTTCACGGGACCGGTGTATTTACGTTCTCGGCGAGCTCGCTAACAATGGCCGCTCTCGGCTCCCCCCCGCTACGGGCGATGCTATAGCAGACGGGGCCGCACGGGTGCTAGCTAGCTAGCTCGAGGCGAAAGAGAGCCGCCCTAGTCGATCGCCGCCACAGCGTCGTGAAAGTAAAGTAAACTACTCAAAAAGATGGCATTTTTTCAAAGTCAAAATCGACGAGCAGCAAGCAAGATGCCACCCAAGACAAGCGGAAAAGCAGCCAAGAAGTCGGGCAAGGCCCAGAAGAACATCTCCAAGGGGGACAAGAAGAAGTCTAAGCGCAGGAGGAAGGAGAGCTACGCAATCTACATCTACAAAGTGCTGAAGCAGGTGCACCCCGACACCGGTATCTCCTCCAAGGCGATGAGCATCATGAACAGCTTCGTGAACGACATCTTCGAGCGCATCGCCGCCGAGGCCTCCCGCCTGGCCCACTACAACAAGAGGTCCACGATCACCAGCAGGGAGATCCAGACCGCCGTCAGGCTGCTCCTTCCCGGCGAGCTGGCCAAGCACGCCGTGTCCGAGGGCACCAAGGCCGTCACCAAGTACACCAGCTCCAAGTGAGGAGCCAACAGATGGACAGACTACCGACCAACTTGACCGACACGACACCCAGCAACACCGAGAACAAACAAACGACTCATCATCATCATCACCGTCGTCCGAGTCAAACAAAAGGCCCTTATTAGGGCCGCCAATATTTTCATTATTGTCATAAAGCAAAAGTCGATATAATACATACAATGTTTTACCTCCACATATAGCATTATCATAAATATACATTTTAACAGAACGTATATCATGTCAATCCAGAATAATAAACAAGCGAAATATATTATAATAAGCGGTAAGTTAATAGCGTTGAATGCGCGCACCCTAGTGGATCAATCAGGCTTCATAATGACGCAAAAATTCCTCTGATAAAGAAGCTAATTATCGCCGCACAAGCGGAGAAATTCTACGAGAACCCCACTGTACGGGACGGCACTGTAGTCGCCGGCCGCACAGACGATATAGCGGGAGTGGCCGGCTGGCCGCTTCGACGCCTTGGAAGGGAAGGTCGGGAAAAGGTAGGGAGAATGTTGAAAAAATGGAAAAAATGGGGAAAAATATGGGGAAAATGCAAAAATGGGGAAAAATGTGGTAAAAAATGGGGAAAAATTACGAAAGGGAAAAGTGGGGAAAATGTGGGGAAAAATGGGGAAAAATATAGGGAAAAGGGAGAAATGGGGAAAATGTGGGAGAAAGGTATAAGGCAGGGGGGAGGAAGGTAGGGGGGAACCTGCGCCCTGACTAGGGACGCTTCGACTATTGTGACAGTTTCTTCTTGATGAACACCAGGGAGCCGGGAGGAAGAAGAAGGCCAGGTTGCAGTGAAGGTCCAGGGCAGAAGAGGCTTGAAGAAGGCAGTCAAGGCAGTCCAGGAGAGATGTTGATGGTCCGATCGTTGCTGGCTCTCTGCTAAATTGCACAAGTTGTCCGCCTTTTAAAGGACCAACGGGCCTAGCTCTCCCTTTGTTAGCGACAAATTCCGAGAATTATTTTGGGTTCCCGGAATTTGTCACAGGAGAGAGCGCCGTTGTTGCGTAACTTGGAAGGGGACGATTTTGACTAGGTCCTGACTGTTCCTCAAACCACTTTGCCCGTGTCATTTTTATTCAATTATATTTTGTGAGTTTGCACATATTACAGAGAGAAAATATTTTTTATAAGGCAGCTTTGCACAATATTTAATTTGTGCAAATTTACATATTAAAGAGAGAAAACATATATTTAAAAGGGGAAGATTTGCACAATATTCAATTTTGTGCAAACGGCAAGTTTTGTAAAGGAAACTGCGTTTGCACAATTTCAAAATTTCATGCAAATCTTCCATGTTTTGTACAGATGAGAGGTATTTAATTTATAAGAGGGTGTTGGGGGGTCAAGCCTTTGTTTTTTGTCTATAATGATGACTGCTTGACCCCGTGGTTTTATTTATTAATCAGCAGATAAGATTTATAGTTTTACACAAGTGCAGATAAGATTACAGATTTTTATAGAGAGAATTTTGTTGCCTAAATTCGAATATGCGCAGAGGTGAGTTTGTAAAGGAACTGCCTCTGCGTAAATTCAGATTTGTTAAAATTAATTTTAAGTCGGTGGAGGTACGTCCGGTACAATTCTCCCCCCGGTGCAGTCACGGCTGCGCCTAGCGGTCCGGACGTGTAGGTCGGCGGCGTCCTCGACGTCCGGTTCCCCTGGGCCGCTGGGGGTTGTGGCTCCCATGCGGCATCCGTGGTCCGGGTGCTGTAGAGGGCGGCGCTGGTGCTGGTGCCGGTGCGGGCGCTGGTGCTGGTGCGGGGAGGATGAGGGCGAGTTTGACAGCAGGGCGGGTGTACGTTCCTGTGGCTGTTTGGACCCGGGCCGTCCTCACTTGGCCGTCGGCAGCTGGGATGGCTTCGATTTGGGGTGAGGGGCTCTTCGTCCCGCGGGCTGACAGAGACATGAGTCAGTGGCCGATTGTTGACCACAAACTCAGCCTCTGCCAATGCTGTGCGCAGGGTTTCCTCCCTTGGCGCCCTCTCCGTTAAGGTGGCGCTCAGGGCTCGTTTTACCGAGCGCACCAACCTTTCCCAGGCTCCCCCCATGTGGGGACTGGGGGGTTTTTTGCTGGCGATGAACGTGGTTTTTAGGGTTCCCTGCACTTTCTCCACGAAGCAAGCGATGGCACAGCAAGCTTGCTCCGAGTAGTCGCAGAAGAGGTGCAGGGTCACGCTGCTAGTCCTCTGTCGGAGCGACCGTCGTGGGATGGAGACGCTGCTTTCCTGGAGCAGGCTCATCCAGTCCCTCCAGCGTTCAGCGTGCTCCGAGGTGTCGCAGAAGAGGTGCAGGGTCACGCTGCTTGTCCTCTGTCGGAGCGACCGTCGTGGGATGGAGACGCTGCTTTCTTGGAGCAGGCTCATCCAGTCCCTCCAGCGTTCAGCGTGCTCCGAGGTGTCGCAGAAGAGGTGCAGGGTCACGCTGCTTGTCCTCTGTCGGAGCGACCGTCGTGGGATGGAGACGCTGCTTTCCTGGAGCAGGCTCATCCAGTCCCTCCAGCGTTCGGTGTGCTCCCGTGGATCTTCAGAGAAGGGAGGCAGGTCCTTGGCCATTGATTGTCTGGCAATAAGGGGCACCGTTCGTAGATCGTCATTGATTGGTGGACGGGGGCTGTCCTGGGCCCTTGAAGCTCTGATGGCTTTTGTCAGGGCGGAGGTTGGCTGAGGCATGGGACTGCCATCATGCTGAACCCAGGCTCTGGTATGTTGGGCCGTATCATCCGCCGTAGGTTGGGGCGGGAATATCGGCATGGAGCTGGTACTGGCTGTGGGCTGGCCATCTGGCCGTGCCGGCACGCCATACTCCTTTTCGTGCAGTGGTACGGGCGGCACATGTCCAGATGGTCCAGATGGTCCAGGCTGTCTCCATGTCATGTCCCACTGCTCCAGCAGTCCGGCAGGTGATCTCTGCATCGGCGCTGGGTACCCCGGGTGGGGCAGAGGTACGGGCAGCACAGGGCCATGAGGTCCAGGCTGCATCAGTACTGGGCATCCCTGAATGGTCCAGGGTGCTGGTTGCGCAGGGCCTGCTGGCTCTTGCTGCGTATGTGATGCGTACCTCTGGTCCACCAGAGGTACAGGTCCAGCTGGCACTTCGCGTACGGCTTGCCTCTGTTCGATCAGAGGGGCGGGCGGTACGGGGCCAGAGGGTCCAGGCTGAATCAGGTTTGGGCATCCCTGAATGGCCCAGGGTGCTGGTTGCGCAGGGCCTGTTGGCTCTTGCTGCGCATGTGATGCGTACCTCTGGTCCACCAGAGGTACAGGTCCAGCTCGTACGGCTTGCCTCTGTTCTATCAGAGGGGCGGGCGGTACGGGGCCAGAGGGTCCAGGCTGCATTAGGTTTGGGCATCCTGCATTGGGCCAGGGTGAAAAGGGCCACCAGGGTAGGCGGCAGGATGCGCACCCGGGGCCGCACCAATGTAGGCGGCAGGATGAGCACCAGGGGGCGCGCCAGGGTGCTCGCCAGGGCTCGCACCAGGATGCGCAGCAGCAGGCGCAGCAGGGGGTCCGCCAGGGCGCTCAGCAGGGTAGGCGGCGGGATGCGCACCAGGGGGCGCGCCAGGGTGCTCGCCAGGGCAGGCGCCAGGATGCGCAGCAGCGGGCGCAGCAGGGGGCCCACCAGGTTGCACGGCAGGGTAGACAATAGGATGCGCTGCAGCGGGCGCAGCAGGGGGCCCGCCCCCAGGGCAGGCGCCAGGATGCGCAGCAGCGGGCGCAGCAGGGGGCCCGCCAGGGTGCACGGCAGGGTAGGCGGCGGGATGAGCACCAGGGGGCGTGCCAGGGAGCTCGCCAGGGCAGGCACCAGGATGTGCAGCAGCGGGCGCAGCAGGGGGTCCGCCAGGGCGCTCAGCAGGGTAGGCAGCGGGATGCGCACCAGGGGGCGCGCCGGGGTGCTCGCTAGGGCAGGCGCCAGGATGCGCAGCAGCGGGCGCAGCAGGGGGCCCGCAAGGGTAGGCGGCAGGGTGCGCACCAGGGGCCGCACCAGGGTAGGCGGCAGGGTGCGCACCAGGGGCTGCGCCAGGGTGCTCGCCAGGGCAGGCGCCAGGATGTGCAGCAGCGGGCGCAGCAGGGGGCCCGCTAGGGTAGGCGGCAGGGTGCGCACCAGGGGCCGCACCAGGGTAGGCGGCAGGGTGCGCACCAGGGGCTGCGCCAGGGTGCTCGCCAGGGCAGGCGCCAGGATGCGCAGCAGCGGGCGCAGCAGGGGGCCCGCTAGGGTAGGCGGCAGGGTGCGCACCAGGGGGCGCACCAGGGTAGGCGGCAGGAGGGGCGCCAGGGGCCGCACCAGGGTAGGCGGCAGGAGGGGCGCCAGGGGCCGCACCAGGGTAGGCGGCAGGAGGGGCGCCAGGGGCCGCACCAGGGTAGGCAGCAGCGGGCGCAGCAGGGGGCCCGCCAGGATGCACGGCGGGGTAGGCGGCGGGATGCACACCAGGGGGCGCGCCAGGGTGCTCGCCAGGGTAGGCGCCAGGATGCGCAGCAGCGGGCGCAGCAGGGAGCCCGACAGGGTAGGCGGCAGGATGCGCACCAGGGGGCGCGCCAGGGTGCTCGCCAGGGTAGGCGCCAGGATGCGCAGCAGCGGGCGCAGCAGGGGGCCCACCAGGGTGCACGGCAGGGTAGGCAATAGGATGCGCTGCAGCGGGCGCAGCAGGGGGCCCGCCCCCAGGGCAGGCGCCAGGATGCGCAGCAGCGGGCGCAGCAGGGGGCCCACCAGGGTGCACAGCAGGGTAGGCAATAGGATGCGCTGCAGCGGGCGCAGCAGGGGGCCCGCCCCCAGGGCAGGCGCCAGGATGCGCAGCAGCGGGCGCAGCAGGGGGCCCGCCAGGGTGCACGGCGGGGTAGGTGGCGAAATGCACACCAGGGGGCGCGCCAGGGTGCTCGCCAGGGCAGGCGCCAGGATGCGCAGCAGCGGGCGCAGCAGGGGGCCCGCCAGGGTAGGCGGCAGGGTGCGCACCAGGGGCCGCACCAGGGTAGGCGGCAGGATGCGCACCAGGGGCCGCACCAGGGAAGGCGGCAGGGTGCGCACCAGGGGCCGCACCAGGGTAGGCGGCAGGGTGCGCACCAGGGGCCGCACCAGGGTAGGCGGCAGGGTGCGCACCAGGGGCTGCACCAGGGTAGGCGGCAGGATGCGCACCAGGGTAGGCGGCGGGATGCGCACCAGGGGCCGCACCAGGGTAGGCGGCAGGATGCGCACCAGGGGCCGCACAAGGGTAGGCGGCAGGATGCGCACCAGGGGCCGCACCAGGGTAGGCGGCAGGATGCGCACCAGGGGCCGCACAAGGGTAGGCGGCAGGATGCGCACCAGGGGCCGCACCAGGGTAGGCGGCAGGATGCGCACCAGGGGCCGCACCATGGTAGGCGCCCAGGTGGGTGCCAGGGGGGTCCGCCCCTGGCAGGTACTGCGTCGCGGTGGGCAGGGCTGCGAGCAGCACAGCAACCGCACCAGGGTAGGCGCCCAGGTGGGTGCCAGGGGGGTCCGCCCCTGGCAGGTACTGCGTCGCGGTGGGAAGGGCTGCGAGCAGCACAGCGAGCTGCCTGCTCATTGTCCGGTTCGCCTTCCGGAGCTGCCTGACCGTGTCCTCTGTGGTGGTTGAGTCCTCCTCTGCATCGGAGGACGGTGCGCTGTCAGGGCCGGCAAAGTGAGTGTCGGCAGGGCTGGCAGCGCGTGGGGCGGCAGGTCCGGCAGGGTCAGGGCCGGCAGGGCCGGCAGGGTGAGGGCCTGTCACCAGCTCCACGTCGGGTTGTGAATCTGGGGTGGAGGCTGAAGCTTCGCGGCCACTCCACAGGGACGGCATCTTGGGACGTCACTGGAAGGCGTGAAGGAGTGAAGGCGTGAAGAGGCGATCGCGGCTCGAAGGACCATGTACGGGACGGCACTGTAGTCGCCGGCCGCACAGACGATATAGCGGGAGTGGCCGGCTGGCCGCTTCGACGCCTTGGAAGGGAAGGTCGGGAAAAGGTAGGGAGAATGTTGAAAAAATGGAAAAAATGGGGAAAAATATGGGGAAAATGCAAAAATGGGGAAAAATGTGGTAAAAAATGGGGAAAAATTACGAAAGGGAAAAGTGGGGAAAATGTGGGGAAAAATGGGGAAAAATATAGGGAAAAGGGAGAAATGGGGAAAATGTGGGAGAAAGGTATAAGGCAGGGGGGAGGAAGGTAGGGGGGAACCTGCGCCCTGACTAGGGACGCTTCGACTATTGTGACAGTTTCTTCTTGATGAACACCAGGGAGCCGGGAGGAAGAAGAAGGCCAGGTTGCAGTGAAGGTCCAGGGCAGAAGAGGCTTGAAGAAGGCAGTCAAGGCAGTCCAGGAGAGATGTTGATGGTCCGATCGTTGCTGGCTCTCTGCTAAATTGCACAAGTTGTCCGCCTTTTAAAGGACCAACGGGCCTAGCTCTCCCTTTGTTAGCGACAAATTCCGAGAATTATTTTGGGTTCCCGGAATTTGTCACAGGAGAGAGCGCCGTTGTTGCGTAACTTGGAAGGGGACGATTTTGACTAGGTCCTGACTGTTCCTCAAACCACTTTGCCCGTGTCATTTTTATTCAATTATATTTTGTGAGTTTGCACATATTACAGAGAGAAAATATTTTTTATAAGGCAGCTTTGCACAATATTTAATTTGTGCAAATTTACATATTAAAGAGAGAAAACATATATTTAAAAGGGGAAGATTTGCACAATATTCAATTTTGTGCAAACGGCAAGTTTTGTAAAGGAAACTGCGTTTGCACAATTTCAAAATTTCATGCAAATCTTCCATGTTTTGTACAGATGAGAGGTATTTAATTTATAAGAGGGTGTTGGGGGGTCAAGCCTTTGTTTTTTGTCTATAATGATGACTGCTTGACCCCGTGGTTTTATTTATTAATCAGCAGATAAGATTTATAGTTTTACACAAGTGCAGATAAGATTACAGATTTTTATAGAGAGAATTTTGTTGCCTAAATTCGAATATGCGCAGAGGTGAGTTTGTAAAGGAACTGCCTCTGCGTAAATTCAGATTTGTTAAAATTAATTTTAAGTCGGTGGAGGTACGTCCGGTACACCCACAATTGATTAATATCTAAAACAAACAAAAAAAATCAAGTCAAGTATCAATAAATGATAATTTCATATCACAATTACGTCAAAGTCATTAAACTAATAATATATTTAAAATAAAAACAATACAAATCATAATAAATTGTTTCATGAACTCTGAACATGAATATTATCCAAGTTCAAAACCAGTAAGTTTGTATTTCGACCTAGACGCGAACCACTAGCGAAGCGTAGATCCCCGAATGAAAGTGTAGATCCCTGTCTCTGGTGGCAAATCCGCGAACCAAACTCTGCGGCGGCAGTATTTGAATAGATAGATTTAAATTCATTCATTACACAATTTATTCACAGATATGAGATGAGAGAAGGAAATTAACAATTATATATCACCTTCATCTTATTCGGTAGAGGAAATTTATGTAATAAGTATAAAAGCTCTACACAGACTGCTGACCTCTAATGCCGATAAAGGAAAATGATATCGTACCAACAGACAGACAAAAAATGGTTTGAGGCCAGACTATACACTCTACACTTTTAACTAACTATAAGAATTTTATTATTGAACTTTTCGAAAGAAAGAAAGATGTACGATGGCTAAAGATGTATTTTTAAATATGTAATTTATATTATTTTTAATTAAATACTTGTGCGTGATCTAATAATAAATAACTTGATCGTTTTGACTGTGAGTGACCGGGTATTTCGTCAAAATGACAATTCAACACACCTCCAAAAAGTGATATGAAGTCATGAAAAGTGATGAAACAAAAACTAGGCTAAGTAGGTTACGTAGGTAACTATTAAACGTATTTTTTGTTTCATCACTTTTCATGACGCTATATCACTTTTTGGAGGTGTGTTGAATTGTCATTTTGATGAAATATCATGGAACCGGAACCGACAGGTTTTGATCATCATATTAATAATAATTCTCCGCTCGTAAATGAATTGAACAACGCTTGAAGCGATGATATTATTTTGTTATAACATTATCAGACGTCAATATTTTTAAACCGAGATGAATACGATATAATAGCACTCTGCAATAATTATTTATTAAATGATTTTTACTAATGATTAAATCACCTCCAGGATATATGTATATAAAATTTAATTCTCTTTCTTATTGCCAACAAGGCAATCTATTATAACAAATCACGTCTAGAAGTTTGCACTATATGAACCGGAACCGACAGGTTTTGATCATCATATTAATAATAATTCTCCGCTCGTAAATGAATTGAACAACGCTTGAAGCGATGATATTATTTTGTTATAACATTATCAGACGTCAATATTTTTAAACCGAGATGAATACGATATAATAGCACTCTGCAATAATTATTTATTAAATGATTTTTACTAATGATTAAATCACCTCCAGGATATATGTATATAAAATTTAATTCTCTTTCTTATTGCCAACAAGGCAATCTAATATAACAAATCACGTCTAGAAGTTTGCACTATATGAAACTATAGTGTACAATGAACGTGACGCTGCGTTAAAATGTACATATTGTACACCGATACACGTGCGTGTCGGTTGTTATTTAATGTGGTTTGTATTTATGTAAATGTGTAAAGGAGTATTGTTTTAGAATAGAGTTGTTTAATTGATATGACGTTAATTAAGAATTCGTCTGTGCTAGTTGTTCTTACATTTCTTGACTTTCAGAATAACAGGAGAGCGGGACTCCGGCTGGCTTCGGGCCCGTACAAGTTTCCCGGGACAGCAGAGAGCGAGCTGCTCGCACCCACCCCGAGAAAGCAGCGCATCACCGCTCACCTCGCACAGCACAGAAAATGCTCCGGTCGGAAGGAACCTGCAAACACAATAATATCATTAATAATTGGGGGTAAGGTAAGGTAAGGTAAGTAAAGTAAAGTAAAGTAAAGTAAAGTAAAGTAAAGTAAAGTAAAGTAAAGGAAAGGAAAGGAAAGGAAAGGAAAGGAAAGGAAAGGAAAGGAAAGGTTAGGAAAGGAAAGGAAAGGGAAGGGAAGGTAAGGGAAGGAAAGGAAAGGAAAGGAAAGGAAAGGAAAGGAAAGGAAAGGAAAGGAAAGGAAAGGAAAGGAAAGGAAAGGAAAGGAAAGGAAAGGAAAGGAAAGGAAAGGAAAGGAAAGGAAAGGAAAGGAAAGGAAAGGAAAGGAAAGGAAAGGAAAGGAAAGGAAAGGAAAGGAAAGGAAAGGAAAGGAAAGGAAAGGAAAGGAAAGGAAAGGAAAGGAAAGGAAAGGAAAGGAAAGGAAAGGAAAGGAAAGGAAAGGAAAGGAAAGGAAAGGAAAGGAAAGGAAAGGAAAGGAAAGGAAAGGAAAGGAAAGGAAAGGAAAGGAAAGGAAAGGAAAGGAAAGGAAAGGAAAGGAAAGGAAAGGAAAGGAAAGGAAAGGAAAGGAAAGGAAAGGAAAGGAAAGGAAAGGAAAGGAAAGGAAAGGAAAGGAAAGGAAAGGAAAGGAAAGGAAAGGAAAGGTAAGGTAAGGTAAGGGAAGGAAAGGAAAGGAAAGGAAAGGAAAGGAAAGGAAAGGAAAGGAAAGGAAAGGAAAGGAAAGGAAAGGAAAGGAAAGGAAAGGAAAGGAATGGGAAGGGAAGGAAAGGAATGGGAAGGGAAGGGAAGGGAAGGGAAGGGAAGGAGGAGGAGGAGGAGGAGGAGGAGGAGGGGGGGGGGGGAAGAAAGAGGTATTTAAAAAAAAATAGTACACAAAAAGGACTCCTCGCACCACACAAACAACGCTGGTAGGTTGGGTCGGATTAGCTTAGGTTAGGTCAGGAGAGGGAGTGGTGGAGTGAGAGGGGTGAGGGAGGAGGGGGGGGGTTAAAACAGGGGATTTAGAAAAAAAAATTCCACCCAAAAGGGACTCCTGGCACCACACAAACAACGCTGTTAGGTTGGGTTGGGTTGTATGTTAGGTTATAGATTAGGTTGGGTTAGTTTAGGTTGGGTTAGGTTAGTTTAGATTGGATTAGTTTAGGTTGGGTTAGGTTAGGTTGGGTTAGGTTGGATTAGGTTAGGTTGGGTTAAGTTAGGTTAGGTTGGGTTGGGTTAAGTTAGGTTGGGTTAGGTTAGGTTGGGTTAGGTTAGGTTGGGTTGGGTTAGGTTGGGTTAGGTTGGGTTGGGTTAGGTTGGGTTAGGTTGGGTTAGGTTAGGTTGGGTTAGGTTAGGTTGGGTTAGGTTGGGTTAGGTTAGGTTGGGTTAGGTTGGGTTAGGTTAGGTTAGGTTAGGTTGGGTTAGGTTAGGTTAGGTTAGGTTGGGTTAGGTTGGGTTAGGTTAGGTTAGGTTGGGTTGAGTTGGGTTAGGTTGGGTTAGGTTAGGTTGGGTTAGGTTGGGTTAAGTTAGGTTAGGTTGGGTTAAGTTAGGTTAGGTTGGGTTAGGTTGGGTTGGGTTAGGTTGGGTTAGGTTAGGTTATTCTTACTTTTCATTATTATCTAAGTCATACCAACTGTTGTCCCACCATTCTGTACATAGTCTCATTGGCTCCAGGTGGTTAGCAGCAGTTGGGACATTTACATAATTACACAAATGATACGGACGCCTTGTAATAACAATAATTCGATAATTTGTATAGCGCCCTTTTGTGAAAACAGAAAAACATGTCCAAACCTGGCCAGTCACCTCAGATAAACACACTGTAGTAGAAAAACACTGGACATTGATTTCACATTTGCTATTCTTTTAACATACATTACTGTTGAATATTGTATGGTTTATTAGAAGATTGGGGGCAAAAGTAGAATTGATATTTATTTTTAAAGGCTCGAGAGAATATAGGACTCTTTAGGACTGGTGAACTTTGATGAAATTAACTTAAAAAGCTTACAAATTCTTCTACTATACACCGCATTATGAAGTTCCACGATGTACACAACGTCTGAACATCCACGCGCCATTTTGTTTTTGTGATCGTTTTATATTCGTTTGTTTGCGATATAATATTATTATGACGACGATGATGACTATGACGGATGGGAGAAGACGATGGACGGCATGGGGACGAATGAACTACCCGATCCGGTGGATATCTACCCGAAAAGCGGGATTTATTCACGTCATGTCAAAACAAACAACTCGCATTATTGCCCGATATAAAATCAGATACGTAGATATTTCACGCACATCATATCAATTGATTAAAGTTTATCCACTGTAAAAACACTAATATCACAATGATCTCTGTCATGACAGAGGCTAGATCAAAAATATGATTTCAAACAAAACGGTAAAACAATAAACGACATTTGACGTAAGGAAAACGACTTTATGGCGCAGTGTTGCCATCGCAAATATATGTTCTTTCACCGGAGATTTTTGATTAAATAATTGCATCAAGTACTTACCGATAAACATTTATTATTTCACAACATTTTTTTTTTAATTCATCACTTTTTAATATTAATACTAGATCGGTGTGAGTCCATGCAGCGCCATGTCAGGAAAGAAACGTGCATACTTTTGGAATTAATTTGTTTACTATTTTTGTGTGAATATCGGTTACGCAAACTTTCATAGAACATACGTGAACATACTATCGAATTGTGGTTTTGCCTGCACAGAAATCTTCCTCCTGGCTTACGGAATGTGTATTACAAATATGTTATATTGAATACAAATATGAGACAGAATAATCATTATTTTTTATAAATCGTTATTTGATAATTAATATTTTTAAACGAGATTTGCCGATATTAATTAAAATTACATATTTGATAATTAATATTTTTAAACGAGATTTGCCGATATTAATTAAAATTACATTAATTAATTAATTAATTTTTAATCATTAAAAGTTATTTTGATTAATTGCCTTTTTTTATGATTATACTAACCCAAAAAGCCATGGACATAGGGGGGAGTATTCAAACAGAGGGGACTCTCTTTATTTTTACGTTTCTTTAACTTTTGTTTTTTTTTTTCTACCAATTTCTTCTTTCTATGGTTTAGACAGTTGTCAATCTTTTTGTTTGTGTTCATCTCGTAACTCTCGTGATCGCTGTTTGATAATAATGTAAATAAACTTTAATCAATCGATTTGATGCCAGTTATACGGATCTGATGTGTTGTGTGTGTTGTGTGTGTTGTGTGTGTGTGTGCGCGTGTGCGCGGGTGTGATGTTTGTTAAATAATCATTAAATAATAATCTCAGTGTTATCTTCGCGCGCGCGAAACGATATGGCGCGTGGAGGTCCGGACCTCCGCTTTCTTTTCATTTCCTCGTATCGTTTCACCTCTTTTCCTCGCCGCTTTTCACCGTCGCCTCCGCGCTCTCTCACCGGACCCCCGAACACCTGAACGGCCGCCCTCTCTGGGGTCGGTCACGCCGGGCGGCCATCATTTTTCATGAACAATGCATCGTGATTGACTTCCGTTTCCGTTTCCGTTTCCAAGTGTCAAGTTCAGTGGGTGGATCGATCAAACGTGCAACTATCTGATGATGCGTGAATAATTATCGACATATATTCCGTTGATATTTTCATTTATTCCATAATTAAATTTAAATCATAAATTTTCCAACATTTAACTTAATTAAAAGTAATAAGTTTTCTTTCGCACACCCACAGCTTCTTTCCACGTGTTTTTTTTTTCTTCTTTTTTTTCAGATTAAATGTAGTGGCAATTTAGTAAATTTAGTAAAAAGGAGAAAAAAAAAACAAAAAGTCAATTGACGATAACGTCAAATTTTATTTGTATTTGTTCTAAATGCAGCTGACAAATTTTCAAATAATTTGCAAACACATCCGATGACTTTTGATTTACTTAATTTTACAGAGTTCCTAAACATGATTTTTTTATTGACTCTAACATAATTATATTTGATTATCTTTAGATTCTTTACAGTTATTTTTATTATTATATTGGTGTTTGTTGAACAAGAGCTTAAAAACTATACTGCGGCTGTAGGCAGGCTATTATTCCTTCCGGAGGACTATATTGGGTCTTTTATATTTAAATTTATCGTTTTCGCTATATTTTGAAAGGGAATTTATTGTAGGATTAGTATGGCTGGGAAGGCCGGCATAAAACTTGGTTGCTTGGGAAACAATTAAGTCCTTTATCAACGGAATGTTGGTGTCATTATGGATAGAAGAAATTCTAATCCATTTAGGTGCGTTTAAAGCAAGTCTAATGGCTTTATTTTGAAAGAGTTGAATCTTTTGTATGAGACTTGGAGCGGCGTGCCCCCAAATGGGGCATCCGTACGTGAAATCTGGTCTTATTGTTGTTTTATAAAGAAGTAATTTATTATCCGACTTTTCTTTCCCATCATTGGATAAAGTGATGCTAGACATTTATTTGCTGCTGTTATTTTTCCAGTTATATGTCATCCGATGATGTTCTGATTAAATATCTTATATTAGTTATGGTTTTTGTTTCTTTGCCTGTCTGTAGTTTTTGTTTTTGGTTTTTTTTTTTTTTTTTTTTTTTCCCACTTTCGTTATTCATCATCATCATCAACATAATTCTTTTTTTTTTAATTAGTTTTTTTTTTAAGCACATAAACAATCGCAAACATTAATAGTTTAACCAGGTTATTATTTTCATGTCTTCGAGGGCTCGTATCTCACGCCGCGCCGCGCCGCCCCCGGCTGTCCTGTAAGAAATCAGATATAATAGCATCATCAGTAGGGCTCGTTTAATTTTTTAAAATTAATTTCGTATAACATTATTAATTTATTTCGCATTATTATCACGCCTAGGTCGGTTTGGCGTACACATAATATTATACAGGCCCGAGCACCGCGAGCCCGATGTATGCTGTGGGCCGGCACGCCGTTCTACGGCGGGGCGGCTCGGGAGCCCTGTCGGCGCTCGCGGGGCCCCCCGACGGCGGGAATGCTGCGGGACCCCCCGGCCGGAGTCCCGCCCTCGCCCACGCCGCCCTCCCGACCCGCCGACTCGAGGGTCTCCCGAGCTGCGGTCTCTTTTGTGGCACTCCGAGTCGCCGCCCTCGCGCATTTCCTCATCCGGAGCCTCACTGCGCCTAGCGCCGCTCCCGGGGAGCGCAGATTCCCCGCCCTCCGCGGGCCCACATCTCTGTCCTACGCCCGCCCGCGCCCTACCGTTAAGGAAAATTTATCCTCGCCGATAAAATCCTATTTTACTCCGAGGACCTAAGCATAAATGATACACGTTTTCATCATCACAATCGACAAGCGAGCTCTCTGCGCCGGCGGCACGGTAGGGACGCCATTCGAATTCCGAAAATTTCCTTTTTTTTGAGGATATATTCAGCATCAGCAAGCAAGCCGAACAGCACCACCAGCACCAATCTACAATGGCAGATACAGCACTAGCAGCGACGGCGGCGTCTCCCGTTCCGGCCACTCCCGCCAAGAAGGCAAAGGCATCCGCCGCGGCGGCCAAGAAGCCCAAGGCGAAGCCCTCTCACCCGAAGACGTCCGAGATGGTCAACAACGCCATCAAGGAGCTGAAGGAGCGCGGCGGCTCGTCCCTGCAGGCCATCAAGAAGTACATCACCGCCAACTACAAGGTCGACGCCGATAAGCTTGCCCCCTTCATCAAGAAGTACCTGAAGGGAGCCGTCGAGTCCGGCGCCCTGGTCCAGACCAAGGGCAAGGGAGCGTCCGGCTCCTTCAAGCTGGAGGCGAAGGCCAAGGGTTCCGCCGGTGGCGCCAAGAAACCGGCCGCCGCCGCGCCCAAGAAGCGCACCTCTGCCGTCTCCGCCGCCAAGAAGCCCAGGAAGGCGGCCGCCGCGCCCGCCAAGGCGAAGAAGGCCGTCGCCCCCGCCAAGGCGAAGAAGGCTCCCGCCGGCTCGCCGGCCAAGAAGGCCGCCGCCGCCAAGAAGCCTGCCGCGAAGCCAAAGAGCCCCACGAAGGCGAAGAAGTCGGCCAAGCCCCCGACCAAGAAGCCCAAAGCGCCCAAGCCGAAGAAGGCTGCCGCAGCTCCCAAGGGCAAGCCCGCAGCGAAGAAGGCCGCACCCAAGAAGTAGGACTTCCACATGACTTCACGTGTGTGTATAGTTATATATTGTCATTATATAATATATCTATCACCACCGCGGATATATCAGCTGGCGGAAAGCGAGCACCCGAGTCGCGGTGCCAAGTTGTTGACGATAAAAAGCCCTTTTCAGGGCTACCAATGATTTCATAAATGCATAATACAAAAATATTCGATGAGATTAGAGAGAGTATCGCAAGAGGTATAATAGTAAAATGCGTCAATTATTATTCATTCCACCGAATTTCATATTATTTATTATTATTATTATCATAACCATTCATTCGCATAACTTATATAATGGCAATAAAGCACGGGTAAGGGTTTTTCCGGAAGCGCCATAGAGAAGCGCATAATAATAGTAAGTCATAGAGTAATTATGTCATAAAGGCTTACGAATTTTTTCACAGAATGACAACATCAATGAAAAGGACGCAGCCCAAAAATGAAATTCTCACAGTCCACACAGTATGAAGGTGAATTTTTAGTAAAAAGTATGAAACTTTTAAATTTATTGTCCTTCCCTGCTGTACAATGAAATCGTGCGTTTTTGTGGGTTATTTTTTTTTTTCCTTTCCTACCAAAAGACAGAAGACCTCCGACTCGATATGTAGCCAGCTAACATTTTTTTAATCCTCATGCCAGGGGCGTGTGACGCCGTTCTGTTTACATAGAGAATATCAACTTTAAATTAAAAACTATTAAATTTTCCTGCTCCGGCGCGGTTATTTTTATGTTTTTTCCTAGATTCTTATTTGCCGTGAAGTGGGAATCGTTTAAAATTTCTGAATTTAACTCTACTTTTTATTTTTACAAATAAAACGGCGTTCCTTGCGCCTCGAAATAATTCTTACCTCGCGTGACTAATCATATTATATTATACTTTGCGGGCAGTCGGTCGGTCCGAGAATTGTGTAAGATGCATTAAACGGCTTGAACATAGTGGTGGCCCTGAGAAGGGCCGTTTTTTTTTTAAGTTTTATCACACTGCCAAGTAGTGTGTTGTCGTAAATAAACAATCGGGTGGATGTGACGGTGACGGTGATGGTGTGGTGGTCGCGCGCAGCCTAGCCGCCGAAGCCGTACAGGGTGCGACCCTGGCGCTTCAGGGCGTACACGACGTCCATGGCGGTGACGGTCTTCCTCTTGGCGTGCTCGGTGTAGGTGACAGCATCCCTGATCACGTTCTCCAGGAACACCTTCAGCACGCCGCGAGTCTCCTCGTAGATCAGGCCGGAGATACGCTTGACGCCTCCCCTGCGAGCCAGACGGCGGATGGCCGGCTTCGTGATGCCCTGGATGTTATCGCGAAGCACCTTCCTGTGACGCTTGGCTCCACCCTTTCCGAGGCCTTTTCCTCCCTTTCCGCGACCGGTCATGGTGTTTTTTGGTTTGTTTTCGGTTGAGACGAACGCGAAGGCAACCGCTCAGTAAGGCGGGTGAAGAACGATTTTTTGAGTTTCCGGATTTCCCCTTCATTATATACTCGACGATGGCCCCCCACTCGCGTAGCCTGACTGACTGCAGGGTTGCCAATTCGTGGTGAATTCCCAAAATTGCGGAGAATTCTTATGAATTGTAAATTTAATGAGAAAAGTTAAAGTGCGGAGATCCCATTAAAAGTGTTTTTTTTTTGATTTTCCGACAATATTGCCAATTATTAAAAGTACTATAATTTCGTTTTCTTTCGCAGGATATATTATATTATAAATGTACTATAAATACTTATTTTTACGAATTATATACGCATATTAATATAGGTACATAAAAAAAAAAAAAAAAAAAACAAAAAAAAAATTATACACATAATTGTGATTTTGAATTTTCCGCTGTGGGTATTTTAGAACATACGCATTGGCAACCCTGATTTACTCACTCCCCAAGACCCGGCGGGCGACCAATGGCATCGCACCGTCGTACTCTCACGGTTCTTTCCTATAAATAGGGTGACGAGATCTTTTTTGGGTCATTGTAATATTTCAAACAGAACATGGCTCGTACAAAGCAGACCGCCCGCAAGTCTACCGGAGGCAAGGCCCCCAGGAAGCAGCTGGCCACGAAGGCGGCGAGGAAGAGCGCGCCCGCCACCGGAGGAGTGAAGAAGCCCCATCGCTACAGGCCCGGCACGGTCGCCCTTCGCGAGATCCGCCGCTACCAGAAGAGCACGGAGCTGCTGATCCGCAAGCTGCCCTTCCAGCGGCTGGTGCGCGAGATCGCCCAGGACTTCAAGACCGACCTGCGCTTCCAGAGCTCAGCCGTGATGGCCCTGCAGGAGGCGAGCGAGGCCTACCTGGTCGGCCTCTTCGAGGACACCAACCTTTGCGCGATCCACGCCAAGCGCGTCACCATCATGCCCAAGGATATCCAGCTGGCGAGACGCATCCGCGGAGAGCGTGCTTAAGCCGCGAGCACGCAACCAACCGACCGACCATCTAATCAAATCAATCGGATCGAAGCGAGACAACAAACAAACAACAGCTCACCATTCCAATTTCGACCCAAAATGGCCCTTATCAGGGCCGCCAAATGTTCATCCGATTGCAAATTACTCTTTCGAAAATACGAAAACCCCACACCCACCCCATATCAATAATTTATTCATGTTTTTTTAAACTTTTTAATCACTTTCTTTGCGAAAGTGTCGGACGCGTCACCCCCATCACTATTGTATTGATTTATCATCTATAATTTATCATTGTCTGTGGTCAGAAATGTCAAATTAAGGGTAAGTGCGTATTGTGAAATATATCTAAATGAATGAATAGTCATAAAACAGTCGAAAATATCATATAATACGACTAGACTCAATAAAATCATCATCGTAAAGGAGAAACAGCTTGTAAATCAAGCTAATTTTACTCCATTTGCCATTATCCATTAATCACAAATTGATTGACACGTTGCTTTAACCTCAAATTGAATGAGATTTAAAATGTCAACTTTTCGCCAATAATAATGCATGAATAGAATATATTTTGCACATACATAGATTTAAGACCATGAAGAATATAATTATTTACATATAGTGTAGGTATATAACGACTTTTGTAATTTTAAAATAGTGAGAAAAATTGGCGGCCCTGAGAAGGGCCTTTTTTAAATAATGAATCAAGTCATCTTGATGGTATGGTGTGGTGGTCGTGGACTTGAGG
>NW_028301384.1:0-52500 GCF_061612785.1 Hesperophylax consimilis | reverse complement strand
TTACATTATCTGCGTTTCTAGGCCACGTTCTCTCAGTGTGCACGTAAAATTCGTCTTAAATTCTCTTTTTATTTTAGAAGTCAGTGTTAATTAATGAATTTAAATTTTTAAAAATCGTTTTCCCCTGTAACGTTGCCACGAGCTACTTAATCTTCGGTATCTCCCCGAAAACACGCTGTTGGCAGGCAAGAAACTGAAGATAATTCAGTGTTCTTTTGCGAGCCAAGCGGTGAGTGTCTTAAAATTTAAAACTTAAATGTGATTTGAATTCTATTTGTAGTATTTACATTATCTGCGTTTCTAGGCCACGTTCTCTCAGTGTGCACGTAAAATTCGTCTTTAATTCAATTTTTATTTTAGAAGTCAGTGTTAATTAATGAATTTAAATTTTTAAAAATCGTTTTCCCCTGTAACGTTGCCACGAGCTACTTAATCTTCGGTATCTCCCCGAAAACACGCTGTTGGCAGGCAAGAAACTGAAGATAATTCAGTGTTCTTTTGCGAGCCAAGCGGTGAGTGTCTTAAAATTTAAAACTTAAATGTGATTTGAATTCTATTTGCAGTATTTACATTATCTGCGTTTCTAGGCCACGTTCTCTCAGTGTGCACGTAAAATTCGTCTTAAATTCTCTTTTTATTTTAGAAGTCAGTGTTTATTAATGAATTTAAATTTTTAAAAATCGTTTTCCCCTGTAACGTTGCCACGAGCTACTTAATCTTCGGTATCTCCCCGAAAACACGCTGTTGGCAGGCAAGAAACTGAAGATAATTCAGTGTTCTTTTGCGAGCCAAGCGGTGAGTGTCTTAAAATTTAAAACTTAAATGTGATTTGAATTCTATTTGTTGTATTTACATTATCTGCGTTTCTAGGCCACGTTCTCTTAGTGTGCACGTAAAATTCGTCTTAAATTCAATTTTTATTTTAGAAGTCAGTGTTAATTAATGAATTTAAATTTTTAAAAATCGTTTTCCCCTGTAACGTTGCCACGAGCTACTTAATCTTCGGTATCTCCCCGAAAACACGCTGTTGGCAGGCAAGAAACTGAAGATAATTCAGTGTTCTTTTGCGAGCCAAGCGGTGAGTGTCTTAAAATTTAAAACTTAAATGTGATTTGAATTCTATTTGCAGTATTTACATTATCTGCGTTTCTAGGCCACGTTTTCTCAGTGTGCACGTAAAATTCGTCTTAAATTCTCTTTTTATTTTAGAAGTCAGTGTTAATTAATGAATTTAAATTTTTAAAAATCGTTTTCCCCTGTAACGTTGCCACGAGCTACTTAATCTTCGGTATCTCCCCGAAAACACGCTGTTGGCAGGCAAGAAACTGAAGATAATTCAGTGTTCTTTTGCGAGCCAAGCGGTGAGTGTCTTAAAATTTAAAACTTAAATGTGATTTGAATTCTATTTGCAGTATTTACATTATCTGCGTTTCTAGGCCACGTTCTCTCAGTGTGCACGTAAAATTCGTCTTAAATTCTCTTTTTATTTTAGAAGTCAGTGTTAATTAATGAATTTAAATTTTTAAAAATCGTTTTCCCCTGTAACGTTGCCACGAGCTACTTAATCTTCGGTATCTCCCCGAAAACACGCTGTTGGCAGGCAAGAAACTGAAGATAATTCAGTGTTCTTTTGCGAGCCAAGCGGTGAGTGTCTTAAAATTTAAAACTTAAATGTGATTTGAATTCTATTTGCAGTATTTACATTATCTGCGTTTCTAGGCCACGTTCTCTCAGTGTGCACGTAAAATTCGTCTTAAATTCTCTTTTTATTTTAGAAGTCAGTGTTAATTAATGAATTTAAATTTTTAAAAATCGTTTTCCCCTGTAACGTTGCCACGAGCTACTTAATCTTCGGTATCTTCCCGAAAACACGCTGTTGGCAGGCAAGAAACTGAAGATAATTCAGTGTTCTTTTGCGAGCCAAGCGGTGAGTGTCTTAAAATTTAAAACTTAAATGTGATCTGAATTCTATTTGTTGTATTTACATTATCTGCGTTTCTAGGCCACGTTCTCTTAGTGTGCACGTAAAATTCGTCTTAAATTCAATTTTTATTTTAGAAGTCAGTGTTAATTAATGAATTTAAATTTTTAAAAATCGTTTTCCCCTGTAACGTTGCCACGAGCTACTTAATCTTCGGTATCTCCCCGAAAACACGCTGTTGGCAGGCAAGAAACTGAAGATAATTCAGTGTTCTTTTGCGAGCCAAGCGGTGAGTGTCTTAAAATTTAAAACTTAAATGTGATTTGAATTCTATTTGTAGTATTTACATTATCTGCGTTTCTAGGCCACGTTCTCTCAGTGTGCACGTAAAATTCGTCTTAAATTCTATTTTTATTTTAGAAGTCAGTGTTAATTAATGAATTTAAATTTTTTAAAATCGTTTTCCCCTGTAACGTGCCACGAGCTACTTAATCTTCGGTATCTCCCCGAAAACACGCTGTTGGCAGGCAAGAAACTGAAGATAATTCAGTGTTCTTTTGCGAGCCCAGCGGTGAGTGTCTTAAAATTTAAAACTTAAATGTGATTTGAATTCTATTTGTTGTATTTACATTATCTGCGTTTCTAGGCCACGTTCTCTCAGTGTGCACGTAAAATTCGTCTTAAATTCAATTTTTATTTTAGAAGTCAGTGTTAATTAATGAATTTAAATTTTTAAAAATCGTTTTCCCCTGTAACGTTGCCACGAGCTACTTCATCTTCGGTATCTCCCCGAAAACACGCTGTTGGCAGGCAAGAAACTGAAGATAATTCAGTGTTCTTTTGCGAGCCAAGCGGTGAGTGTCTTAAAATTTAAAACTTAAATGTGATTTGAATTCTATTTGAAGTATTTACATTATCTGCGTTTCTAGGCCACGTTCTCTCAGTGTGCACGTAAAATTTGTCTTTAATTCTCTTTTTATTTTAGAAGTCAGTGTTAATTAATGAATTTAAATTTTTAAAAATCGTTTTCCCCTTTAACGTTGCCACGAGCTACTTAATCTTCGGTATCTCCCCGAAAACACGCTGTTGGCAGGCAAGAAACTGAAGATAATTCAGTGTTCTTTTGCGAGCCAAGCGGTGAGTGTCTTAAAATTTAAAACTTAAATGTGATTTGAATTCTATTTGCAGTATTTACATTATCTGCGTTTCTAGGCCACGTTCTCTCAGTGTGCACGTAAAATTCGTCTTAAATTCTCTTTTTATTTTAGAAGTCAGTGTTAATTAATGAATTTAAATTTTTAAAAATCGTTTTCCCCTGTAACGTTGCCACGAGCTACTTAATCTTCGGTGTCTCCTCGAAAACACGCTGTTGGCAGGCAAGAAACTGAAGATAATTCAGTTTTCTTTTGCGAGCCAAGCGGTGAGTGTCTTAAAATTTAAAACTTAAATGTGATTTGAATTCTATTTGAAGTATTTACATTATCTGCGTTTCTAGGCCACGTTCTCTCAGTATGCACGCAAAATTTGTCTTTAATTCAATTTTTATTTTAGAAGTCAGTGTTAATTAATGAATTTAAATTTTTAAAAATCGTTTTCCCCTGTAACGTTGCCAAGAGCTACTTAATCTTCGGTATCTCCCCGAAAACACGCTGTTGGCAGGCAAGAAACTGAAGATAATTCAGTGTTCTTTTGCGAGCCAAGCGGTGAGTGTCTTAAAATTTAAAACTTAAATGTGATTTGAATTCTATTTGCAGTATTTACATTATCTGCGTTTCTAGGCCACGTTCTCTCAGTGTGCACGTAAAATTCGTCTTAAATTCTCTTTTTATTTTAGAAGTCAGTGTTAATTAATGAATTTAAATTTTTAAAAATCGTTTTCCCCTGTAACGTTGCCACGAGCTACTTAATCTTCGGTGTCTCCTCGAAAACACGCTGTTGGCAGGCAAGAAACTGAAGATAATTCAGTGTTCTTTTGCGAGCCAAGCGGTGAGTGTCTTTAAATTTAAAACTTTAATGTGATTTGAATTTTATTTGTAGTATTTACATTATCTGCGTTTCTAGGCCACGTTCTTTCAGTGTGCACGTAAAATTCGTCTTAAATTCTATTTTTATTTTATAAGTCGGCCGGCCTGCGAATACATTTTGGACAAGTTTTTCAACAAGGAATGCGGAAAACATCTTAAATTAAAGAAGTCGTAGGCTCATTGCCTACACAAAAGGTAATGGAGCCCTGTACAAAAGCGGATATCATTGAAAAAACCCTAGAAGAAGGGTTCATTTATACAATGGCCTCAACCTCATCTCATGGTATGGTCCAAGATCCCAAAGAACCAGAAGAAGATGAAAACATCGTAATGTCACTTCTTAACAGCACCATCAAAGAGTCAGAAAATGCCAAACGGGCTATAGCTTCCTGCGGGAATATCAAGAGCACAAATAAGGCAATTGTTGTAGCATCAATTGACAAAATGCTCTCCAACGCCACCCAGATGAGCTCGATAACTCAACCAAGCGTAGATTCGACTGGTGAAAGCAGTGAAGTCAAAACCCTAAAAGAAACAATCTTACTGCTTAAAATAGAACACTCCAGGGAACTATTTGAACAGGAGAAACGACACACGGAGCAAATTGTTATGATCATCACCCAAAAAGGAAACAATAAGAGTGAAGCGACACTCCACGAATCGTATGTGGAGAATAACAAGCCCTCCACTAGTTTTGCGGATGCAACAAAGGGGAAAATCGGAACTAGGCAATCCCCCACAGCGCATACAACAATGACAGAAAGCTCTCCGGTCACTATTGCCCCTATTGAGAAAACGTACTCGATAGTTGTCTCAGGGAAATCCCCCATAGCAAGCGAGACTCTGGAGAAGACACTCAAAGAAAAAATCAATGTCACATCCTTAGGGATTGGCATAAAAAAGATCAAAAAATTGGCCAACAATAGAGTGTTCGTTCAATGCGACACAGAAGAACAGTGTCAGAAATTCTCTACTGAAGTGTCCAAAATGGAAAATCTACAGAGCCAAAAGGGGGTTAAGTTACAACCCAGACTCATAATAAAGGGAATTGATGCCGACCTATCAGAAAAAGACATTGTGACGGCTATTATAAAACAAAATAGCGGGATTACCTCTCTCCTAGGAGAACAACCCGAAGAAGCTATCAAATTTATACACAAAGTACCATTTAAAAAAGATGCGACCCGCAAATGTGCGGTGATAGCGGTAGCGCCACATATCTGGCAATATCTTGTCGATAAAAAGGTGCTGAACATTGGTTACTACAAAGCCGGGGTCAGCGAATACCTCTCGATATTAAGCTGCCAAAAGTGCTTGTGTTATGGCCACACAGTAGCCCACTGCAAGAGCAAGGAAGTATGCTGGCGCTGTGGTGGAGACCACAAAATACAAGCATGCAAAGCCCCGAATACCGGTGTAGTGTGCTGCCAAAGCTGCGTAGCATCCAACAAAAGACAAAAACTAACAAAACCTACCAACCACATGGCCCAATCAATGGAATGTCCCATCTACAAAAGGAACGTAGAGAAATATAGGACCTTGGTCGACTATGGACAGCCATAATGCAATAAAGTTTGCGCAGGCAAACCTACAGAGATGTGAAGCTGCCACCGTCAACTTCTTGCAAAACGCCATTAACAGAAAAATAGATATCGTGATCATACAGGAGCCGTATACAGGAAATACAGGAAAAATTAATAAATCATCCTTCAACGGACTCATCTTTCAAAAAACAAGTGTGGACTGCCCAGTAAAGGCTGCAATAATAGTATTAAATAAAAGTATCGCTGACACCTGTATTCTACTCCACAAATTCAGCAACAACTGTAATATATTTATTGAAGCGCAAATTCAGGGAACCCCACTAATCATAGGATCAATATACTGTCCCCCAAATGAAGATATCGACTTCAGCCTAGAAAAATCGAACAGGATAATAGACACTCACAACAAGAAAATAATCATTGGAGCGGATGTCAATGCAAAAAGTATATGGTGGGGCAGCAAAAAGACAGACAAAAGAGGCGACAAACTGAGCGACTTTATTGCCCAGAAACACCTACATATCGTCAACGAAGGAACAACACCGACATTTGAAACCGTTCGACAAAACATGCTACTGAGCAGCGTGATCGACGTAACCTTGTGTTCCGACAGCGTAATTGGACACATAAAGAACTGGAAAGTAGACAAAATAATCGCTGCCATGTCGGACCATAATGGAATAACTTTCAACGCGCAATTCAATAAATCATCTACAGAAGAAATTCCAAAATCAACATTCCTATATAAGACCAATAAGGCAGATTGGATGGAATTCGACAAGTCTCTAAAATCCAATGTTGAAGGCAAGGGAATAACAGTTCAGGCAATTGAAGCGAACAATCAACCTGGTTCCCTCAACAGACAAGTCTCAGACCTCATGGATGCCATGTCGGATGCATGCAGAATGGCAATCCCTCCACTGAAAAAATCTAGACAAAAAATCTGCCCCTGGTGGAATGATAAATTGGAAAAGCTGAAAAAAGACGTTCTCGCCGCAAAGAGGAAGCTAATGAACTCAGGACCAGCAAGAAGAGATGCGGTCACACTACCAGCCTACCTCGAGCTAAAAGAACAATACAAGGAGGAAATTGCTACAGCAAAAATACAAAACTGGAAAGAATTTTGCAGCAATCAAGGAAAAGATACAGTCTGGTCCACGGTACTAAGAGTACTTAAGGCAACACAAAAGTCACCACCGGAAACGCTTCAAGTCAATTCAGTGTCCACAACGTCAGCCCAAGAGACGGCGTCCACACTTTTAGATCATTTCTTCCCTAATGACTCTCCAGTCAGGGAAACAGCGGAACAAATACGTATTCGGAATAATGAGGAAGAAGACCGCCTTAGCGAAATTGACCCCCCATTTACAAGATCCGAAATAAGGAAAATACTTGTATCCATAGATATAAAAAAGTCCCCAGGAAGAGATCACTTTACAGCCGATATATGCCAAAAGGCGTTCGAAAGTGTTCCAGAAATTTTTACGGCATTATACAACGCGTGCCTCCGAATTGGCTGCTTCCCAATCCTTTGGAAGGTCGCTAGAATCAAGGTAATTCCAAAGCCGGGAAAAGAAGACTACGGTAACATCTCTTCATACAGACCTATAGGTCTTCTCCCGGTATTTGGCAAGGTACTAGAGAAATTACTCATCAAGAGAGTAACCTGGCACTTCAGCACGAAGGGGAAACTTAATTCAAACCAATACGGGTTCACGCAACAAAAAAGCACAGAAGACGCAATGCTTGATGCCGTCAACCACATCAAGAAAGCGAATAAAGAAGGACTTCATGCATGCCTAATATCACTGGACATAAAGGGGGCATTCGACAACGCGTGGTGGCCCCACCTTAAAATGCAATTAGCCAAAAAAGACTGTCCACTAAACATATACAAAGTTTTTAAAGACTACCTGTCGGACAGAATGGTAGAAACAATTTACGCAGGCGCGTGGGCACAAAAACACTCGAACAAGGGCTGTATACAAGGATCTGCCTGTGGACCGATTCTATGGAACATAGTTCTGGACGAACTGCTAAATCTCAAATTTGACTCTAACGTACGCATACAGGCATTTGCCGACGACGTCTTAGTTATAATAATTCATAAAGATACGGCAGAACTACAGAAAATAATTCAAGATACTCTCTCCTTAATAACAGACTGGGGGGAAAAAGTAAAACTGCAATTCTCGGAGGAAAAAACAAAAGCACTATTCATCAGTAAGAGGAAAACACTCCCACCAAACATTGTGATGAATGGTAAAATTGTTCCACTTTCTCGGGATTGCAAAATTTTAGGGATAGTCATAGACGACAAGTTAAATTGGAGCAAGCATGTGGACATGGTATGCCAAAAAGCTGTCAATATAACCAAGAAACTTGCATTTATGGCAAAACCTACTTAGGGACTAAGTTCTGAGATATTAAGGACAATCTACATAGGAGTAGTCGAACCAATAATAACTTACGCCGCGACGGTATGGGCAACAGCTGCAAAACGAAAAAATATTCGCAAAAAACTAGATAGAGTCCAAAGGGCCATCGGCATTAGAATATGTAAAGCCTACCGCACTGTGTCCCTTACTTCTGTGCAGGCAATTGGGGGACTAACACCTTTGGACCTAAAACTCAAAGAACTCAGACTTATCGGTGAGACAAAAAGGAACAGAACTTTGCATCTACTACCTGACGATAAAAAGTACCAGGGAATCGTAAAGGTTACTCATCTACCTCACCCTAGTAAACAAATTGGAGAACATGTCATCTTTCCAGGGACATACGAGAGAAACTCCTTTGAAGAGAACGAAATAGATATATACACAGATGGAAGTAAAACTGGAAGAAAAGTGGGTGCGGCCTACACAGTGTTCAATGCTAGCGGAGAAATTACAGCAAAGAAACTGCCCCTGGCAGATTACTGCTCAGTATTTCAAGCAGAGCTTTTCGCAATAATGCAAGCACTAGAGTGGGTCAACAAACAGCAAAAGCATTGGGAAAAAGTTAACGTCTTAACAGACTCACAAAGCGCTGCACACGCACTAGAGTCAGGGACACCTACCAACCCTATGGTCTTCAATATACAATGCTCGGCTCAAGTCTTGAGAGAAAGAGGGTCTACCTGTAAATTTTTATGGAAACGCGGGCACAATGGAATCCATGGAAATGAAAGAGCAGACGAGCTAGCAAAAGACGCTGCATTAAAAAGCAAAACACAAAAACTCTATTCAAAATTCCCACTGAGCTACGCAAAGTTCAAAATAAAGGAGGCAATTCTCGAAGAATGGGACCAAAGGTATAATAACTCTGATACAGGTAAAGGAACACGGCTATTTTTCAGGAGTATAACAGAAGCCAAAGAGTTTGGTAATAAGACAACTCCAACTTTTGAACTCACACAAATCCTTACCGGTCACGGAGCAAACCTATCCTACCTTCACAGATTCAAGCTGAAAGATAGTCCCGCATGCCCGTGTGACAAACTATCGGACCAAACAGTGAAACATCTGTTGCTAGACTGCCCAATGTTCACGATGGAAAGATGGCAAATAACCAAAGAATGCCAGAGAAGAGATATGAACTTTACTGACATTTCTGATGTCATAAAAATTATACCTCTCCGAAAAATCTTCATTAAGTTCGCAAAAAACATCATGACAAAAATTAAGGAACAAAATAAATAATAATCAAAAGACATAAAAATAAATTTAAATCACATTAAGCACGATCACTATAGCTATCCGATCAATCTAAAACATGGCTAACGCAAGAAATCACGAACCAAGAGCTCTAAAGAACACTTCCTATCCTACAAATGGTTCTGTTAAGAGGGTAAGCAATTATAATCTTAACAGAACATCCACAATTTTCTTTCAGATTCACAAAACTACTCCGGCTGAGGTTTTACATGGTTCCCTCATGCTGTCAAACAAATGTTGGAGTAATGGATAGCCCATGTCAGATAGTCCCACTAACCTCTCTAAAAAATAACATGAACCCTTACCTATCCCAACATACAATGACATACTTACCTATTACAACATACATGAAAAAATTAAACTCAATAGCTCATTAAAAAATCAAATAGTTTAAAGAAACCTTGATAAATAATAGACAAGGTAAAAAACAGAGAACACCCAAAGGAAAAAAAAAAAAAAAAAAAAACCTAACCTAACCTAACCTAACCTAACCTAACCTAACCTAACCTAACCTAACCTAACCTAACCTAACCTAACCTAACCTAACCTAACCTAACCTAACCTAACCTAACCTAACCTAACCTTTACTCTGTTTTTTACCATCTAAGCAGGGCTGGATCAGTATCCTTTAATTATTTTCATAGAGTTCGTCGTAAGGTTAAATGTGTGTTTAAGGTTTAAGGTTAAATCTCTGTAAATATTCAACCAGCCATATTATAATCTATTATAATCAATCCTGAACCCAAGTCCCTTTTAAGGTGAATCTACAGGATACTACAGTGGCGACGAGGAAACTTAGTCATTAATAAAACAGTGGCGAAGTTTAAAAGAATTTACGCGGCAAACATGTTGTTAAAATTCATGAAATTCGGAGAGTATTCACGTAATGGTAGTGCCCTTTTAAATGTGACGGACGGGGAGTCTCGCTACATTAATAGAACAGGATCGTTGAATCTTCGAAAGATAAGATTGAAAAGAATTCAGCGGGGAGCTGAATTACGAAACCAGAATCAAAAAAAAAAATAGTTCCAGATAATCACGCGGGAGCGGAGTTATCGTGAAGAGGATAAATATTCAGCGGGGAGCTGTATATATATATATTTCAAACCATAAGAAGCCGGGGGCTGAACAACAGCAACACAGCTGGAAGCTGTATTGGAGCAAGGAGCAGCTGAGAGCGGATCCTTGGGAACTATCGGTCGAGAGCTATTCTTGGAGTACAGCCGAGGTTAAGAAGGAAGATCTGCAACAGGAGGGAGTAGATGACCAGAACCAGAGGTTAAGAAGGAAGATCTGCAACAGGAGGGAGTAGATGACCAGAACCAGAGCTTCAACATCATTAGCCTTAAGTTAAGTCCATAGTTTAAGTTTTGTGTTGATAATTTTTTTTTAATAATATTGTTGTAATTTTGTTGTAAAAACATGGCTCAAATCAAACCATTAGAGACCTTCAGTCATAAATCAGATTGTTTCGGGGTTTTCAAAGCAAGATTGGAGAATTACTTCATATTATATGATGAGAAAATTTCTGCCGAAAAGAAACGTGCTATATTCTTAAACGCTTTGGAGGAGGAAACTTTTAAATTATTGATTGAGTTGGTTACTCCTAAAAAAATAAATGATGTCACAGTAGAAATTTTGTGTGATTTTTTGGGTAATTATTGTGAAAATGTTACTTCGTTGTTTGAAGAAAGATCAAAATTTTATAATGTAGTAAATGAATCGGGAGAAAGTGTGAAAGAATTTGCGGCACGGTTAAAAAGTTTATCCATAAATTGTAAATTCGGTACTAGATTTGAAGATAAATTAAAAGATTTATTCATTTGTAAAGTAAGAAACCCTAAAATTAGAGAACGGTTATTCATTGAGGGCGAAAAAAATTCGTTTGGGAAATTGATTTCAATCGCAGCGTGTTTAGAGGCTTCTGAAGCAAATTTTAAAGATGAAAAAGTGTGTTATCAAGTAGCTAGTTCACGTTCACGATCAAAAAGTCCGAAAAATAATCCATCAGTATCGAAACATCGAAGTGTTTATTTAAATTCGAGACATAGTAGAAGTTCATCGCGCGATAGTAATAATTTTAAACCGAAATTGAAGCATCTAGATTCGGAACAGAAAAAGTGTTTTAATTGTAATAAATTCGGGCACTTTAAATCAGAGTGCAAGGTTGTGAATAATAAATTTTCGGAATGTTTTAAATGCGGTCAAAAAGGTCACATTGCTAAATTTTGTAGAAATATTTCGTGCATTAAAAAAAAGATTTTTGTCTCAAGTATTAATAAGAGGATTGAACCGTATATAATTAAATTGAAAATAAATGATATTTCATTCGAAGCAATGATAGATTCAGGAGCGGGAATTAGTGCCATACCCGAACGTATCTATAAATTATATTTTAATCATGTTAATTTAATACAATTTAATTTACACTTAGCGAGTTACGATAACAAGCCGCTAAAAGCGAGCGGTAAAATAAATTTTTTGGTTACATGTAATAATAATCAACAAAATTTTGAATTTGTGGTTATTGAAAATGGATCGGATTTAATTTTAGGTAGAGATTTTATGGAATTATTTGGGATTAGCATTAGTTTTTTGAATAATTGCATGGTAGTAAATAATTTTGGTGCTAATGAAGAAAGCAATTTAGATGTCGATAAGTTGAAAACACAATTTGGAGACGTATTAACGAATAAATTAGGGAAATTTAATAAATATAGCGTTGAGCTGGAATTAATAGAGGGATTTCAGTCAAAAATGTTAGTTGATTTGCACAAACGAAAAAATTAGTTGATTTGCTCGAACGGCAAGTGGTTGATTGCACAATGGCAAGTAGTTGATTTGCACAAACGGCAAGTGGTTTATTGCAGGAACATAACTAACTTTGAGCTGGCATGCTCTGAGGTTGGTTCTTTTGAATGTGGTTTAAAATGATGAGACAACTTGATTTGCTACTGCACGCACGACTCACACCTAATTTGGGTGCGGTCGGGTGTTTTTGGTACGCAGAGATTGGAGAGATGAGTGTGATGGAAGTGAAGGCGGCAATGAAGTGAAGCTCAGCTTGCAGGTGATGAGGAGGGCTGCTGGTCTTCTTTTTAATCCAGGGACAGGTTATTATTAGAGCCAAAATTCTTGAAGTTTACCTGCCTGGTAGACCAATGATGAAAAAACGTTTGGAGAGAAACAAATTGTGTTCAAGAGAAAAGACAAAAAAACGTAGTTGGTCAGAGAGGAGAGAGAGTAGAGAGAGATTCATTATGCTTGACTATGCCATGAGTATCCCGAGATTGGGGAGACAAAAAAGTATCACGACTGGCGTGAGGTTACCTATTTGATATACAAGGTATAGGTAGGTGGTTGTACCGTAGTAACACCAAGTTTCTGAAAGAAGTTGTCCTTCCATGGCCGGTGCTAGCGCTTGAGCGATAGCAACTTACGACTTTCAAAGTTACAAGAAATGTGTTGATTACCTAAGAATGGGGTGAAAAGGAGAGATTATTTTGAAGCAAATTTCATGGATAAAGATTGTCTTATAGACAGACGATACGCTATGTGCGTAGGGTACACCTTCCAAATTCATGAAATTAACCTCAAGGATAATGAGGGATGAAAAAAAATGGAGTTGAGCGAGAAGGTCTGTTGGTGATGGGGCTTATTCCCCATTCGATCTTTTTCAGAGAACGAAATGTGGTCAACCAACAGGTTTTCTAGCTTCTTAGAAATGTACATGAGTTTGATGGAAGGGTGAAGGGTGGAGAGTTGAGTAGCGAAAATTGATAGTGTTTGAGCTAATTCTCAATTCGATCTCTATGTGAGGACGAAATATATCAACCAGCAAATTTCCTAACTCTTTACAAATATACATGAATTTGATGAAAAGGTGAAGGAAAATACTCAGTAATAACAATCTAATCCTTCACGTGTATTTGGTGAAAGATAAGGGGTCGTTTTTAATCTTCTAAAGTTTGTGAGAACATGACAGACCCTTGCTCAAGTTTCACAAACCTGGGAGTTTTTCTTATTCGTCTCCCAGACAACGATTTAGGTGGTTTTGTGTCACTGTCTCGATTAACTCCCACGACACGATACCTCATAACCAAAAGTGAAGCTAATGGCTAGTCCATGGTCAATGGATAGTGGATGGTTCTTGGGTCCGCTGACAAGAAGTCCACAAGTATTAGTTAGCGAAAAAAATTGCTGAATGCACAGCTTCATGTTTGTTTGAAGAGAACAAAAAAATTCTCACTACAGTGAAGGACATTTCCCTCAGTGTCATGAGTTATACAAAAGGATCCCAACTAAGGAAGACAAGTCAGGGTAAAATGATCTACGTCCGGTAGAACAAGTACATAGTGTCAACTTGTTTAAAGAAAACAACAACAAGATATTGTATCGTTCGCACGAATCATGGTAAGTATTATAACGTCTCCACGTCTCATGTAGAAATTGAACGAATTACAAAAGGACCCTAGTATTGAAAGGACGGTACAACATAGATATTTATAACCATTTAATGGGACAAATTATCTCTTTGGCCACAGCGTATGTAAGCCAGTTAAAAGTAATTATAACGAGCTTCTCGTATCATGGTAGATATTATAACATTTTCATGTATAGTGTTAGATTTTATAACGATCCCTCGTCTCATATTGTAACATTCTCATGTATCATGAAAATAACATATCAAAGTTCCATAATAAAAAAGTACCGTTTCAATACCGGAAAAAGATACATACACAATGTCAAAAACAATCAAGTAGTGGCTATTGGTATTATCAAAAAAATGACGATGGCATAACCTTTGGTTGGGTTTATGCGTTAAGTTGGCAATAATAAAAGACATATGCCTAAGGATGTCTTACACAAGACACACAGTATAGCAGAAGAGACCTATTTGGTTTTACTAACTCTTTGCTTACAAAAAGGTTTGTAGTGGTTTATTTTAGACCTGATAGGGTTTTACCTACTTAAAATGACCAAACAAGAACTGGGAAACACATTTGGTGTTGCCAAAATTGCCACGAACACGAATGTTGTGAACTTTATGATACAAATTTGATACAAAAGGCACCTAGAGACACAGGATGACTTAATATGAGTGACCTGGCTCGGTGTATTTGACAAGGCAAATTAATGTTATTTAAGTCAAAAATAGTACATGATATAACAAATTGGGGCCAAGAAGTTGAGATCCTAAGATTTTACATACTCAATGTGACCGAAAGGTGTTATGTATGATACAATGTTATTGATGCGGAGGACAAATCGGTGTTTGTTCTCCTTTACAACAACCTTTTTCAGAATTGACGTGTCAATACCAAATTCTGAAAAAACAACAAATTAGAGCAAATGGGAATGTTGAGCGCCATTCAATTTTTTAGAAAATACTGAAAAAACTTTAAACCAAGGTAATTGTAACTTTTATTTGTTACACCTGTGTAATTTGAATCAAATGACGATACCGAACTGGAATTTACACACGCATTATGATTACATATTACAGGGGTAGAATATTCACCTCAATTGGGTGTATGTTGCAAAGGGCCATTGTTTTATGTACGATGTAACCCATTGGAACAAATGTGATGAACAAATGTGAAAGAAAAATGTGAAGAACAAGTATGAAAGACAATGTGAAGAACATGAGAGAAAAAAAAAATTACAAAACAATGTTGTACGTGACTTTTTGTGGTAGTTATGACAAAAAATAGTTATGTATTAGTGTCGTAAGTGTCAGAATGGTGACGACTAACAATTAATGTCCAGGGTCATGACTCCGGGAGCATCAATCGTTTGGGAGGCGGAAAAAGTCTCTTGATTGGAATGATCAGTTCCAGAGAAGATACGTACAAAATATGAGTACAATTATAAACATTACACGGTGAGGTGTGACAAAGAAATAAAAACAACAAAGGGTTTGTACAAAAGAGCATAGTTGTACATGTATGGGTGAGAAATGATTTAAAACCACAGTTGACACTTCTGTGTTTTTAGAAAAAAGGTTACCTTGCAGAGGTCGAAATGCGAGTTTTTGTATGAAACTAACGCGTTAAGACGTGTTGTTTGTCTGCACGAGGGCCAAATCTCGTGGGACAAAGGTAGAACCAAAATTTGTTAGCTATGTGTGTTGTGACCTAGTGAAGGTGGTGTTCATTGTGTCCACACTTCCTAGTTTGACAATATCTTTCACGTGGTAGTTACCGATGTGCTTACCAGAGGCGTCCGATAGGGTATATACTACATCTGAGATTTTTCTCAGAACTTTTGCTTTAACAAAGCGAGGAGCTAGTTTTGCAGAGAAGTACAGAGCACCTTGTGAGAGTGTGTTGTTGCGTCTCCAAACTGTGTCGTTTTCCTTAAAGGTAACATGTTTCCTGCGTAAATTATACCTGTTTGCACTTTTTTTGTGAGCAAGTATCAACGCATCTGTGACTTCGCTGTAAATAGCGGAAAGTTCTTCAAGACGGTGAGCGTAGTTCTCTGATGGGTTATCAGTAGAAAGAGAAGATGATGGGAGTCCAGCGTCCCAATGCAAGGATCCATGGACAATTTGTTCCATACCATGTTTGAGGAAGAAAGGGGTGTATCCCTTAGTGAGGTTCACCGTATTGTTTAGTGCAGCTTGAATTTTATCTAGATTTTTGCACCATGTTCGTTGATCTTTGTCAACCAGGATTGCCAGAGCTGTGTTGATGGTCTGGTTGTAACGCTCTACTGTATTATTTTGAGGCATGTAAAGTGTATTATAGAAAATATCTTTTATGCCGTATTTGGCCAGAAATTCCTTGAATTCCAGAGCTATGAATTGTTTTCCACTGTCGCAAATGATGGTGCAAAGAGTGCCGTAGGGGATAAAAATGTTTTTTTCTAACAAGTTTATGATTGCAGATGCTGTGGCTCTTTTTAACGGGAAGATCCAACAGAACTTGGTGAATATATCCACTATGCTAAGTATATGCATGTTTCCGACGTAGCTTCTGGGGAAGGGGCCGATGAGATCCATAGAGAGTGATTGTAATGGCCTGTCTGCTCGTTTGGGGTTATTCATGAGACCAGATGGGGGTGCAGTTCTATGTTTGTATGCTTTGCAAATTTCGTACTTAGAGATGTAGTTGCGAACTTGTTTAAACAGGCCTGGCCAGTAATACCTTAAGGCTATTTTCTTATAAGTTTTGAAAGTTCCTGGGTGTATGGATCCGGGGCCGCTGTGATTGTCGATGATAATTTTCTGTGTTTCTTCGGAGGGGATGACTAGCTTCCAAGCATAGTCCTCGAGTATAGACAGTGGTGGTTTGAAGTTACGATATAACCGACCTTCCTTTATAATAAAGTTGGGAAATTTTTGCGGGTTGTTCCTGCATTCCTCGTAGGTTTTTAAATACCAAGTGTCTTTGGTGGTAGGAGTTGGTGTTGTTTCTTCGGAGGTCAGAGTGGCGAGTTCTATTCTTGAGAGGGCGTCTGGGACAATATTGTCTGCGCCTTTACGATGGATGACATCAAAAGTGTATTGGGATAGGCGAGACGACCAGCGGGCCAATATGTCAGAAGGGTTGCTTAATGAAATCAACCATTTTAGGCTGCTGTGATCGGTGATGACTGAGAATTTACTGCCCTCGATATAGCCGCGGAAATGGTGGATAGAGTCCATGACTGCGAGTAGTTCTTTTTCAGTTATCCCATATTTTTTTTCGTGTTTGTTTAGACTACGAGAGAAGTATGCCACTGGGCGTTCGCCGTCGGGGAATTCTTGTGTTAGGACTCCGCCGATTCCAACGTTGGAGTCGTCTGTATGCAGGGTGAAAGGCAGATTGAAATCTGGACAGTTTAGTACCGGTGCAGATTGCAGTGCTGTTTTTAGAGAGGTGAAAGCCTTTTCAGTTTCAGTAGACCAAGTGAAGTTACTGACACCTTTTCGGGTACCGGTAATTTTATTAAGAGGGGCCGCTATTGTGGAGAAATCCCTTATGAATCTTCTGTAGTATCCGGCAAGGCCAAGGAAACCTTTAACTTCTTTAGCGTTCTTTGGCCTGGGAAAGTTTGTCATAGCTTCGACTTTGGCAGGGTCGGTCCTTAGACCTTTTTCGTCTATTACAAAGCCGAGGTAGCGTAGGCGTGATTTGCAAAATTCGGATTTCTTTAGGTTAATTGTTAATCCGGCGAATTTGAGTTGTTGGAATACTTTTTCTAGGGTGGTGATGTGTTTTTCGAACGTGTCGCTGATGATTATTAGGTCGTCCAAGTAGCAGAACAAATTATTGTCGGATTCGGGGCCGAACAGTCTGTCCATCAGTCTTTGTAGCTCAGCAGGGCTGTTTTTTAAACCGAAAGGGAGTCTCTTAAAGTGGAACATTCCTCTGCCGGGCACTACAAATGCTGTTTTTTCACATGAAACATCATCCAGAGGTATTTGCCAAAATGCTTTGGACAGTAGTTTATCCAGGATTGCGTGTACAAGGGGAAGTGGGTACGCGTCAGCCTCAGTACAGGCATTAAGTCTTCTGCTGTCGAGGCAGAATCGGGCGGAACCGTCTTTTTGGATACCAGGAGTGTGGGGTTGGTCCAGGCGCTTCTGCTGGGAACCACGATGCCCATATTTAGCATATCATCCAGTTCCTTCTCCAACAGTTTTAGTTTCTGGGGAGCCAAATTGTAGTATCTTTGTTTGATAGGTGGTCCATTTGTCTTGATGTGATGTTTGACTAAATTTGTCAAACCGAGTCCACACTTTTCGAACGAGATTGATTCAAATTTCTTAATCATGTCTTCCAGTTGTTCGGCCTGTGGTGGGTGAAGGTTCTCGTACGGAATTATTGTACGGATTTCGTTGATTGAGGTGGTGGGTGTGGTTTTGTTGCATGGGTTGAAAACCTGAGGTGCAATGTTGAAGGCTTTTCAAAAATCGACTCCAAGAATAAATTTCTGGGTGATGGTTGGTGCGATTAGAAAATTTATTGGAAATGATTTGCTTCCACACTTGACAGGTAGGACAATTGCTCCTGTGACTTTTTGAGTGTTGTTGTCTGCAGTGGTGACGAAAGCGGGGTGTTTGTTGATTGTGAATCCACTGTTGACAAAGGGAATGTGGGCGTTACCGCCGAGGCAGCTAACTGAAGCTCCACTATCCAGTAGTCCAGAGAAGACAACGTCATTAACAGAAAAATGCGCGTATGGGTGACCATCTTTAGCTTGATTGCAGCTCACCGTAGAAAGTTGTAAGGCCTCTTTGAAGTATGCAATGTGTTTCAACCACTCGGTCCATTCAGTAGGCCTGGATATTGAATGAATTTTCGAGGGGTTGAGTCTCAGTTTTTTGGAGTTCTCTTGGACCAATTTGGCGGAGGTTTAGAGAAATCTGTAGGTGGTCTTGCAATTGAGTTGTTAGAAGGATGTATTCTTTCAAGATTATTTCTTGATCTCTTGAAGATTTCTCTCAAGTTATCATGTTGAGGAGAATGGTCACGGGGGCGCTTTTGGTGGCCTCTGTTATCTTGGGTATACGAAAGTTTTGTTTTTTTGTAGCAAGATGATTGTGAGTGTCCGGTTCTTTTGCAGAAGGTGCAAAACTTCTTCTCGTTAAACTCTGGTTTGATTTGATTGGATGACTAAGAGGCGAGACTTGGTAGAAGGGGCTCGTTAGAAGGCTTGGTGTTTCTTCTTTTATCTTGATAGTTTTCCAATAGTAGACAGACATCCTTGAGTTGTTCTACTGAGGATATTTTTTGAGAGGTTATTATGTTCTCATATCTTGCTAGGAGGCCATCAGTCAAAATAGGAACTAGCTCTGTTTCAGGGACTGGGGTTGTCAGTTTGATGTTTAGAAGATCTGCTCTCTGGGCGTATTGTGCTACTGTTTCGTTGGAGAACTGTTTGATGGAAAACAGGGTAGACTTAATCCTATGCTGTGTTTCTTTTGGTGCGAAACTTTTCAGGAGAGCAGCTTTGAGTTCGGGCTAGGAGCTTACTTTTTTCTTGTGGATTCTGTGCCAGGAGAGTAGCTCGTGCGAGATGAGATCTATGAAGTTACGGTGTAGTATTTCAGTAGGAATGCTGCGTATCGCGGCTGTTTCTTCAATTCTGTCGATGAAGTCTACTACGTTGGTACTGCCGTTGTACTTGATTTTTCATCCAGTTAGGTCTAAGGGTTTTGTGGTTTCCTTGATGGGTATAACTGGTGGTTTGATTTCTGTGCAAGTAGGTATGCTTGTGTCAGAGGTTGTTATACTGCCGGGTTGAAATTGCAGTCTCCTAATATATTTCCTGTTGTAAAATGTTGCGTACTTAATCAGGACGTTTTTGGTTTTGTTGAAAGGTGAAATATTCCTGTCTTTTAATTCCTTTTCTAAGCTTTGAGTACTTTGGGAGCAGATGTTGGCTATTATGCCTAGGGTGTTGTTTTGAGGATTCATTTTGTGGAAGTTGAGTTAGATTTTGTGAGAAGAAAAGAATTGTCAGAGTGTGTGGCTGGTTATTTTTCAAAAAAACACCAGGGATTTGCTTGTGATGGTGGGTGAAGATTTTTGTGAAATTTTTCAAAGTCCCAATATGGAAAAAAAATGGCCAGCGGTTTCCTTGTATTTTTAATGGAAAAGTGCCTGAGATGTGCGTTTTGAAAAAAAAATTCCGAAAAATTTCAAAGTCCTTGATTTGTGAAAAAAGTGGCCAGGGGTTTCCTTGCATTTTTAATGGAAAAGTCCCCGAGATGTGCGTTTTTGAAAAAAATTCCGAAATAATTTCAAAGTCCTTGATTTGTGAAGAAAATTTCCGAAAAAATTTCAAAGTCCTTGATTTGTGAAAAAAACGGCCAGGGGTTTCCTTGCATTTTTAATGGAAAAGTCCCTGAGATGTGAGTTTTTGAAAAAAATTTCCGAAAAAATTTCAAAGTACAGATTTCGAGGGAGTATTGTTTGTTCTTTCAACAATTACTGGGGGGTTGTGGTGATTCGTGACAAATTTGTCTGAATTTAAGCAAAACCAGTTTTTTGGTTATTTATACGCAGGCTTCCCTACATCCGGTCAAAGTTGCTCCATTTGACAAAAATCTGACAGATGTTGAGGAATTTACGTCAACGCGAATCTCAATTATAAGTAAAGAGTAGGTCGGCTTTCTACTTAAAAGGAAAACTCGACCTACCTTCATTATTACCTACAAAACGGATTATCAAATGGCGGAAGGATTTTAATTTTCCCAGGTTGCAGTCATGTGCAGACAAGCTGACTTATAACTTCCACAAACAAGAAATTTATTTTGTATCATGTACAAGATTTGAAATTGTTGAATTGTAGTTTATTGTAGCTCGTTCTCTCTAATAGTTGTACTTGGAAAGTAAACCTTTATGGTTTTGGATCACTATGTGATGTTTAAGATGTCCGAAAAGAAGTAAACGACGTTTGCGCACTTTGTGATAGAATACCGGTGCTTGAATTATTGTCGAGTGATGATTCGTAAAAGTTGTAATTTAACACAGAACAGTTGTAATGTGACACGGTTGTTTTAGATTTACGCGATGGTTTGTAGAACAGCTATGATTTCATGGAAGAAAACATAGTATTCAATGGTTATTACAAAACAAGACATAAAACACAGTGAAAGAGTACAAAGTTATTTCCAATTTGACCTCCCGATGGACGATTAATAAACTGAAAGAAAACCCACGTTGAAGCCAGTGCTGTGGAAACGGTTGGAACCCATCGGGACTTGAACCCGAGTTATAAATTGGCTAGCTCAGTAAAAGGGTAAGCAGATGAAACTCGGATACGATCAGGGGTGAGGAACTTCTTTATTCATTACTTCGTCCATCGGTCAGGAGTTTGGAAAGGCCAACACAAAATAATAACACAGGAGTAAAAGGCACATGGTATATTAATCATTTAAAGAAACACAGGGTTGAAATAGAATCTCTACTCTCTTCTCTCTAAGACGACCGGGTGAAACGGGGATTTTACATGAAGTTAATGGATTTGAACACTAGAAAGGGGTATACTGGAAGCTTACGGTTCGCCTTGAGGTGAGGTAGGGTACATCATGCCGAGCTGGTTCTGCCCGCGCCCAAAAGGGCCGCGGTACCGTGGTGGTGTTGTGAGACACAAGATGATTTGACGGAAGCGTGGTCCCTACGAACAAAGGTTAACTTAGGATGTTGAGACATGTTTTTGTATTGGTTACGCGAAATATTTAGTTATTCTCAAGAATGAGTCCGCTTTTTAATATGGCGGGATTTTGCGCGTCGAGCGTTGCAGTTTGCTCCGCGCGGTACACTGTTGATGTGACCGGGGTCGAATTTGGACTGGCGGCGCGGCGGGTAGCGATAAGTTTTGTGCCGCGGTCACTCTGGGTGGTCTGTCACGTGTGCTGAGCACGCCGCGGCCATTTGCATGGGGAAGAGTGGTGTTAGGGTGACCATCCTTTTTAATGTAAGGTGACTTTATTACGTAACAACCCTTATGCGAAATTTATGTACTCATTGTTAAAATTCAATATCATGTGTGTTCCAATGTTATTTCTCTCATTTTTCTTATGGCGTTATTTTCTTCTTTTTCGTTCATACAAAGTTATCTGACGTTTTTCTCTATCTTTCAAGCACTTTTTCCGGCTTCATTACCTAAGCTGACCCTGTAAGTGGGCAGTTTTTCCCTACGTTATTCTGACAACTCCCACTTTACATCCCTTTCTTTCGTAGCAATTAATTAAAATATAATTTATTTCCTTATTTGTTTATCGATCTCACATGTACTCTAATATTTTATTGTATTTTGGTGTCTGTAATTAATTTTAACGTCTTTTCGATAATCTAAACAGTTGTATCTCCACCATGTTAAATAATTGAGTAATAAATATTTATTGGTGTCTTTATTATATTGGACTGTGTTAGGTTTACATCATAAAATTTTATCGTTTTCCAGCGTTATTTTCTTTGTTTGAGTATCAGGGGTTGGTACAGTCCTGGATTTGTCAATAGGCCTTATAGGCCGCTGCCTAAGGGGGAGAGAGTTCAAGGGGCGGCACTCGCTCGCTTTGGTAAGCCGTGTATGCGATCATAAACAAAAAAGTCCCTGTGGGTAGACAGAGTTTTATAAGTATTAGACGATAAATATCATTTTTTAATGGCGCTAATTCTTAGTACTTTAGTTAGATAGTTACTTATATTTATGCTACTGCCCGGGCGGCAAGGGTAAAGGGTGGCGGTGGATCGGGGGCGGGTGATGAAACAGTCACCCCCGCTACCCGCCCGTACGAACACGAGCAATATACCGTATCACGCGCGCGCCGGGCCGGCCGGCAGTGCAAAGCGGCAGTTTCGTGTGTATACTTGTGTCAACTTCGGAAACATCGCACTTGTCGCAACTCGCAACGTTTTCTTCGATTTGATATCCTACCAGATTGTAACGAGTCCGAATACATTTCACTTTTTGTACATTGTTTGTTGGCGAATTTTAAGTTAAGTGGAAGTGCGTTCTTGATTACGCTCCAGTTTCTGTTCACAGGGGTGTGAAAGGTGAGTATGTTAACACAATAATAAATAATACTATTACATATTCTGGTTCTGCTGGGCTAGATAGATAACGCTAACTAAATGATTTCGGCTCGCTAACTAAAACAAAGATTACTCAAGTTTCAAAAACCTTAAAATTCAGAGTGTCTATGACTTTTATTACAGCGTCATCTAGTCCAGAACCTTTAAAAGTCGGCGTTTTAAATATATTTTTTTCTTTTAACAGATTTTTCAAAATACTTCATATTCATATACTGACGAAAAATGAGTGATGGAAGGAAGCGACTGAGTGAAATTAAAAAAAGATGAACAATATAACATGCTTTTCAGAAAATCAGGAAAATAGAAACTTTTTAAAAAAGTGAAAACAGCAACGATTCATTAAGTATTTCACAAGAGAACTTGGGGAGTGGGAGTAGTAGTAATAATGAAGATCAAGGTACTGGTATTCCAATTGAGCTGACGATTATGCATCATCTCAATCAGTCAGATCGGCCACGTTTAGTAAAACCTGTCCGTTTTTCTGATTCCGACATTTCTGACGATGAAATACCTTTAACAAGTGGCAGGAATTTGAGGTCACACTGTGAAGAAGTGTCTCTTGTCGCGGACACTACTGAAATACAATCAACCACAAAACTGAACAAAGATCCAGCCATAAGGCTGGATCTTTGTTTTATTTGCTGTTTGTTTTGTTTGCTGGATCTTTCCCATAAGGGAAATAAACGATTCGACGAAAGACATTATTGCAACAAATGGTTTCGAAAAAAACAAGTCCTGTGATTTTACAAAAAGTGGGAGAATGTATTCCGATCATCGCCGTTATTTACAAAAAAATCTATTTTTCAGAAAAATGAAAAATAATAAAGCAAAAGAAAGGAATTGGCTTGTCTATTCGGAAAACATTTGGATCTATTGATAACAGGCTCCAATTTGACCAGCAAGGTTTCAATGGTTGAAAAAATGCAGAAATTTGAATAGCTCAACACAAAAACTCTCCAAATCATAAGTCCTGTATTCTCGCTTTAAGATCTAGAGGTTTGATTCACGGTTGTATTCGATCTTCACTAACTTCCCAACTAATCGAGGAAATTGCTTATTGGAAGAACATTTTAAAGAGGGTCGTTGCTTGAATGAAAGGATTGACATCAAGAGGTCTCGCTTTCAGAGGAAGTAATGAAAAATTTGGTGACCCGCACAGTGGGAATAACATAATGCTACTTGAATTAATAGCAGAGTTTGATCCATTTTTAGCCAAGCATATTAAAAGACATGCAAACCAAGGATCTAGAACTACTAGCTACCTATCAAAAACTCTCTGCGACAAATTCATTTGCTTAATGGCTGAGAAAGTACTGAAATGCATTAGTGATGAGATAAAAGAAGCAAAATACTTTTTTTTTAATTGTAGACTCTACACCGGATGCAGCACACGTAGATCAACTGACACTTGTGATTAGATATGTTTTAAATAATGGAGAGCCATGGGAGAGGTTTCTTAAATTCTTACCTTCTGTAGGACACAAGGCTCAAGATATGTTTGATGCCATTACTTTAGAGCTAAAAAAGTTGAACATAAATCTAGAAGACTGCCGGAGTCAGTCATATGATAATGCCTCGAACATGTCAGGAATTTATAATGGTTTACAAGCCAAAATTCAAGAACAAGCACCACTTTCCATGTTCGTTTCTTGTGCAGCTCAATCATTAAATTTGGTGGGAACCTCGGCCGCTGAGTCTTGTACAGAAGCCTATCACTTCTTTATGTTGCTGGAAGAGGTATATACTTTCTTTGTGAAGTCAATCGATCGTTGGAAAAAATTGGCTAGTGAAATAGGAAAACGAAAGACGCTGAATAAAGTAAACCTCACACGTTGGTCAGCAAGAGCAGATGCCTGTCAAAGTGTAAGAGATTCTTGGGATGAAGTACTTACGGTTTTAAAAATGATTGAAAATGACGCTACACAGAAACCCATCCCACGAATTGAAGCCTAGGGAATTCGCCTTAAATTGGAAAAACTGGAAACGGCATTTATGATCGTATTTTGGAATGCTATTTTGGACGGATTAAATAAAGTGAGTGCTCAGATTCAGAACTCATCTGTTGATGTACTGACGGTATCTGATCTTTATGGATCTCTTCTCGAATTTATGATAGCAGAGCGAGAAAACTTTGATTTTTTCGAAAAAAGTGCAATTGAAATGAGCGCACTTAAGCAATATCAGGGCGATATTAAGAGTAAAAGGAACCTTAAGAGAAAAAACTTCATAGACGAAGCATCAAATGATGAAATTGAAACAACCTCCAGAGACTCTTTCAGAGTCAACACCTTTTTGGTAATTCTGGACAGACTGAGAGCTGAATTAGAGAGGAGACATGGTGCATATATAATCTTTAAAGAAAAATTTTCATTTTTAACAAGAATGTGTGAACTTTCAACACAAATAGTCTCAGAAAAAGCTCAGTCTCTTGTGCAATATTACTGTAATGATTTAGAAGACGATTTAGTTCAGGAATGTGTACACTTTTGTAGTCACATTTCCTCTAATAAGACGGCAAAGAAACCTGAATCTTTTTAAGTTTTTGAACAATCTCTGTGTAATGTTTATCCAAACTTGGATATAGCTCTCCGCATCGCACTTTGCACCCCGGCCACAAATTGTTCTGGAGAAAGGAGTTTTTCCTGTTTAAAGCGTGTGAAATATTACAAAATGTTTTCACTGTCGCAAGAAAAACTTAACTCTTTGGCTCTTCTGAGTATTGAAGCAGACTTAATGAATACTATAAGCTATGTAGATATTATAGATGATTTTGTCAATAAAAAAAACCCGAAAAAAATTGTAATTCTTGTTATTAAATTTTACTAATTAAATTAAATTGTACTAATTCATTTGTTTATTTTATTTTTGAAAACCTGCTTCCTACATTTGAATATTTCTTTTGAAAATTGTGTGTCACCTAATGGCAGCCTAAAAGTGAGTGATTATGTTTTTTATTTTTTTTATGATAGATATTATCGGTGGCAATTTCCAAGAAGGGGGTAGGGGGCGGCGCAAACGAAGTGGCCTATACTTGTAAAAAGTACAAATACGGCCCTGGGTTGGTAACCTAGCTGTGCGTTGGTAACCTAGCTGTATATCATGGTAGACCAAAATACATCAATTATCATTTTTCCTCTCCTTTTTCCCGTCCAACACTAGACAATCCGTGTCTCCCGGTTTTGCAGAATGTTTGTTTCATTCCAAATTCATATAGTTTCCTCACTCTTCCGACCTTTGCAGTGGTTAAGATTATGTATTTTGACATTGATATCCGTAAATCTCTTCGATTTCGATTCATCTGTCATTAGATACTGTCATTTATTTCCTTAAACTGATTTTTCGGACCTTTCATTTCATTTATGGAGTTCAAAACCGGATGTTCTCGATGCCCCTCGAGACAAAGGATTCATTTGTTTACGTGTGCGTACATTTAACCTCTTTAACGTGTGAGACAATTTCGGTAATAAACCATTCCTTTGTCCTAGTGCATCTATCTTTGATTGGTTGCTATGTGTGATCGTCACTCCCATAAAATACTACGCCTCTTTTCTAATTACAGTTTCCTTTAGTTAGTCCGACAATATCCGCCAGGTGTCGCCGGTATCCTGTTTTCCTCCTGTGTTAATAATTTTCCTTTTTTCCCAGGGTAGGGATTTTCTTTCCGGGTGTGAAAACTTGGGAAAGTTCAAATCATCACAAGGAAAACTGTCACAAATAATCTTAACCATAATATGGTATTTTTTTAAGTTGTTTCATTTATGTCTTCATACATTTTTATTGAATAAATAGATTTTTTAGTGTTGTATTGTGGTGAACGAATATTATAACACGTTTGTATTTGATATGTTATTTATTAAACCAGCCCAGCTGGCGATCTGTTGACAAGTGGTGACAGCTAGGGTTTGTGTAGCACAGACAATATATTAGGAAATGGCCATAGATAACATTATACTAATAACACCAACATCCCTCTTTTCCTAATAAAGAAAAACAAGTCAAGACAAGATGAACATTACAAATATAAATTTTTCTTTTCAAATAAACATAATTCATGACATAGTAATAAACTGTAAGTGAAATACAATTACCAAATTTAATTATAATCAGATGGATTATATCTATCAGGTTTATTAACAATTCTGCCCGAACGAGTTCGAATGCTTGCCTCATTGTTTGTCAGCTCATCAGAAGTTGTAGGACCTGGATAAAACGGGATGGAATGAAAATCATTGTCAAAACGTACATCTTTCTTCGATGAACTATTTCCATTCAGCGGTGATGATGATTCCTGACGTGATCTGTCTAAATTTAAGTGTTTCCTATTCCTGCGATATCTTGAACCATCGGGAGTTTCAACAATATATGACCTTGGGCATCCTTTAACAATTTCTACTACAGTAGCTGGTGACCATAAACTTGACACATCTTTTTTAAAAACTACTTTATCGCCTATCTTCAACTCAGACAAGTTCCGAACCTTTTTGTCAAAATATTTTTTCATTTTGTTTTGACGACCCTTAAATTTATCTTCATATTCTTTAAATCGCACGACTTTTGGTCTAAGTTGACTGGATGTTACGGGTAAATTACATCTAAGTTGACGTGACATTAAGAGGCTTGCAGGGGATGGAAAATTATTTTTTGGACTATTTCTGTAATGTAACATAGCAAGATACGGATCAGTTTTGGATTCAAGGCATTTTCTTAAAATATTCTTTACTATTTTTACTGAACTCTCAGCTTGACCATTTGACTGAGGATAGTTTGGACTAGTGGTGATATGTTCAATATCCCACTCATATAAAAAGTTTTTAAAAATGGCTGATTGAAATGGTGGTCCATTATCACTAACAAGCGTTAACGGTATCCCATGACGTGAAAATATAGATTTTAAGTGTGTGACTACAGTTTCCGCGTTATAATTGTGTAACATTGAATTTTCGATGTATTTTGAATAATAATCAGTAACAATGAGATAATTTGAGTTGTTGAAATGCATTAAATCTACACCTACCTTTTCCCAGGGAAAATTAGTGATACCATGGGGCAAAAGAGGCTGTGACGGGTTATTAGGTTTAAATTTAGTACAAATCTGACATTGATCGACAATGTTTTTAATATCAGAGTTAATATTCGGCCAAAAAATCATATTTCTGACTAGACTTTTTGCTTTTGACATATCTAAGTGACCTTTATGTACATCTTTTAAAATTTCAGGACGTAAAATTGACGGTATAATTAAACTAGGTCCCTTAAATACCAGATCATTGACAACATGAATTTCTGCTTGAAAATTCCAGTATGGTTTAACGCAGGGTTCAATTACATTTTTATTTGACGGCCAACCGGTTTTATAATATTTCATTAAAGTTAATAAAGACTGATCTTGTTTCGTCGCCTCAGTGATTAATTTCAGTTTTTCTTCTGAAACTGCCAGACTTGACATCAGTAAATTGATATGTATGTCAATTTTTTTTCCGCATCTGTTATTTCTGTATCAGGTAACGGCGCTCTAGATAACGTATCGGCAATATACATAAATTCACCAGGTACATATCTGACGTCTAAATGGTAGCATTGTAGAGACATCATCATTCGTTGTTTTTTTTTTCATCATTTTGTTTTTCAATAATATAATAATAAAAAAAACAATTTTCATATAAAATAACAATGACTACACGTTCAAACTCCAAGTCCACCAGTAACTTTAGTCCGGAACTACTACAAATTCTGGATAAAAAGTTCGACGACTTTAAAGTTGAATTCCTAGAAAAATCGTTTGCAGACTTTAAAAAAACTATAGTTGAAGTGATAAAAAAGGAGTACAAGGAGGAAATTGAAGAACTTAAGAAGAAAGTAACACAGTTGGAAAGACAAATTGAAAACAGTGATCAATATAATCGCTCAAACAACGTTATAATAAGTGGTATTCCGGAAAACAAAAATGAAAATGTTTTTGACATTCTATCTAAAATCGGTGCTACAGCTGGATGCAAAATCACCCGAAATGAAGTAGACTTCGCCAGCAGAATTTCCCCCAGAATAAGTCGTACCGTAACAAATGGAAAACCGAGGAACATTGTTGTAAAATTCACGCGCAGATATCTTAAAGATGAACTATTAGCAGCAATAAGGAAGAGAAAAGGGATGTTTGTTTCAGAATTGCAGCTTCCTGGAGTCAGTAGAATTTACATTAATGACCACTTAACCTCTAAAAACCAACATCTTCTAAAACAATGTCGAGATATAAAAATGGAAAAAAAAGTGGGTGTGTCAAGCCTACGCAAGACAGAAGTGAAACTTCTAGTTTCAGCTGATGCTTGGCGTGGCGCAGTTCGCTGGTGTCTGAGAGAGAGGAAAGAAGAGAAGAGAGAGAACGTTCGTGAGCGGCTCCCCCACCTCAACAAGGTTTCACTTCAAAAATGCCACAGCCGAGAATCGAACCTCGCTTAACTGATTGAAAGCCAACCACGCTGAGCACCAACTGTAAGCAAAGCCGCATAAATTGATTATATTATGTAGGTTCTGAAAATATGAGAGCTTGTTATGTTTTATAATGTTACCTACATCACACCCAAAATATAATATATTTTTAAAAATAATGTACAATGTACAGAAATAGAATCCCACACAAGATCGCGTAGTGCGCTCTAGCGAACGGATATTTTATCAGAGGGAGATAGTTTTAATTTTTTTTTCTGTAAATTATTACATATTATCAAAATAAATAAATTAATTAAATAAATGTAATACAATTATCATAATATACGGATTAGATAATAATTTTAATCCAACACAATAACGCAAAGCGCGCTCTAGCGGAGTAATGTTTTATCACAGTGAGATAAGTGTTTTTATTATTTTGCAATATTATTTTCTTTTAAAAAATGTTCTGACCTACTAAAAAATAAGATATTGAATGAAAAAGGCGTTAAAAACAAAAAAATAATGTGCGATGGCCGAGAATCGAACTCGGATCAACTGCTTGGAAGGCAACTATGCTGACCATTACACCACCAACGCCAGTTGTCGGGATGAGCTAAGAAGCATTTATATGTTACTTCAAAACTTTGACTAGATCAAATGAACTTTAATCGGTGGTGGGGGTACCCGCATTTTCGTTTCGGTCATGAGTCGGTTTTACTCCGGTCCTCGAAATTGCATGACGCGCGTAAAGAAGTTTCACTTCAAAAATTCGCTACTGCTGGGTAAAAAACTCCAAAATATTCGTTCGTGTAAGTGATTCAACCCCTATAATGTTAATTTTTGATCAAGATGATGTCAACAGACTCTCCAAATTGAAGACACTTCAACCTGCCTTACAAACGCAGGCCCCTTTAGAAAATTAACCTTACATGTCAAATATAATCTCTGGCAAGGATGGAAATATCTGAATATTGTACACAATTTGTCATTCGTTGCAAAACACGAATTATCACCATGTGTTAAGTACAAAATACTACCAAATACTTATGAAATAATGTTAAGTCATAGTAATATTGTTATTTTTAGGGCTTGTTTACAATTCATTAATCATGTGATATACCTATCAATCTGTCAAAACTAAAGTCTCTTGGAATCATAGACAATATAATTTACCAGAAACAAACACATAATTCGGATGTTCAAAATAACCCCCAGTCACAAAATATTTATTTTATATTTATAAAATATTTTCCAGCCAATTTCACAAACATAATATATAAAATGCTTAACTTATATTTTAAAAATGTGCGAGGTCTTCCCACAAAAACTCATAACTTCTTAAATCAGGTCCTTTTGAACAATTTTGATATTTATCTTATATGCGAAACTTGGCTAAAGGAATTTATCCATGAAAATAATTTTGTTGAAAATATGTACGAGTATTTAGAAAAGATTGTGATTACTCTTATTTTTCTCACTCTTAGTATACTGACAGATCTTTTAGTTTATAGCAAGTACTTAACCGGTTTTTTATCTTTGTATCAGTCTATTGCAATCGCTACAAATGTGTATTATTATTGTAACCATGAAAATGTAATGTTTTGGATTTCTAAACTTAGGATCCCTTTAGAATTTTTAATTTTTTTAATACTATTATACATTTTTCAATACCAACATTTCAATTATATCTCTACATATTCAATTAATCTCTTCTATGTTTTCGAAATTCAACATATTCCATTATTATTGTTTACACATATGTTTGACCTATATACTCCATTCAAATGCATGTTCTCGGTGAATTGAATATATATTATCAAAATGTTAGAGGTCTGCGAACTAAGACTCATGTATTTCTTTCCAGCGTTCTTAATGCCAATTATGACGTAATATGCTTGACTGAGACTTGGCTTCTGCCAAGTATATTTGACTCGGAATTATTTGATAACCGTTATGTAGTGTATCGTTGTGATCGCGACTATGTGCGGTTGGGACAGGCGCTCGGCGGTGGATCACTGATTGCAGTGCGCCGCGAACTGCCGACGTGCCCCTCAACCTCTCTTCCTCCTGTCCAACGCGCAGAAATAGCGACAGCAACTCTTGCACTAGGCCCTAGTGGGCATGTTTCTAAACTACGTATATACTGTTCATACTTCGTGCAGGGCGCGGAGCAGATTAAATCTTTAAGTGACTTTTTTGAATTTATATCTGCGTTGTATACAAATTTCCCCAATGATGAATTCCTTCTATTAGGAGACTTCAACATATCACATGCCCCATGGCTTCTGCCTTTGACCGCAGACGGTGCTCTATTACTTAACGGATCCTCAATCGATGCACTTACTTCAACTCTCTCTGATTTCTTAGACTTTACTGGCTTCCGTCAATTCAACAACCAACTTAATATAAACGAACGTATTCTCGACCTGGTAATCTCGAGTAACGTGTGCACGGTAAGTGGTTGCAACACTCCACTAGTGCCAGAAGATGCACATCACCGCTCCTTAGAGTTGGCGCTGCGCATATCCCGCGAGCCTTCCCTCCAAACCCCGCAATCGCGCACGGTCCGCTCCTATCACCGCGCTGACTATGTACTGATTAATAGCGCCTTGGCAGCCGTTGACTGGACAACGACCTTAAACAGCAGTAATGTAGACTCACTCACAGCGCGTTTCTATTCTGAATTAAATAAGGTAATTGACGCACACGTACCATCCAAAACAGTTAACATAGACTCTAGATATCCTCCGTGGTACAGCTCTGCCTTAAAAAAAGTAATTAAAGAAAAACTTAAATTTCATAAAAAATACAAAATTTATAACCGTTACTCAGACTATCATACTTTCTCTCTTCTTCGAGAACGACAAAAGTGCATGCAGAAAGTATGCTATGACAATTTCATTAATATGGCCGAATCTAATATTAATACCGATCCCAAACATTTCTGGACATTTGTTAAATCTAAGCAAAAAAGCTCTGAACTACCTAACAATATGTATCTTAACTCTCAGCATGTATCGGGTGGGGAAGCTATAAGTAACTTATTCAATATACATTTCCAATCCTCCTTCGAATCCCACACCCCGTGCACCTCGTCTACCACTCGAGTATATAATCCAAACACCTCAGTACTCAATCTAAGTAATGTTAATATGGACGCTGAATTAGTTTGTAAATATATTTTTTTTTTTTTTTTAGATTTATTTATTATATAAGTACATTTTTGTTTATTTGTTACAATATAAGATAAAATATTTCAGGACCCCTCTTCCATAGAAGCATTAGCTTGTGGCTGGAAGAGGAGTGTACATTGTTTTATTATTACAATAAGTAATTAATTAAAAATAAAATGATTTTAAATTTATTTAAATGAAGTGAGTTATTTTTCATGAAGTGAGTTATTCTTAAGATTAATTCAATTGGAAACATTTTTATTTTTTGTGAGTTTGTCTTTAAAATATTTTTTTACAGTGTTTATTATTTTGATGTTATCATTAATGTTTCTAATTTCTTCAGGTAGTCGATTGAAAAAAAATTCTTGCCCGGTAAGTGTAATAATTTTGTGCAAAGGAAGTGTTTAATTTTGGGCATGGAAAAATATATTTAAGTCTAGTACGGTTTTCAGTTAGAAATTGATACTTGTCTTTTTCTTTTATGATTTGAATTAGTGCATTTTTAATATAAAGATCTTTAAATGAAGGCACTTGAAATTCTTCGAATAATCGATCCGTTGGGTAATCGGAAGGTTTTCGTAATATTATTTTAATTATTAACCTTTGTACCACTTCTATTGGAGTAAGGTTAGTTTTGTATGTGGATCCCCAACTAATGATACCATATTGTAGCGTTGATTGGACCAAGGCATAATATATTAAATATAGGTTTTTTAAAGACAAAAAATTTCTGATTCTTAAAAATACATATATCAGTTTTCTGATTTTTTTTACAATTTGACATATTTGTTCCTTCCAATTCAAATTTTTATCGATAATTACTCCTAGATATTTGATTGTGTTTGTGTTTTTTAGTATTGTGCAGTTTTGGAGACAGTAATTTTTATTATGTATTTTGGAATTGTCATGAATGATAATGTTAAAATTTTTAGGGATGTCTTTTGTGTGTATTGCAAATGGAATTACATATGTTTTATCGCTATTTAGTGATAGCAAATTAATGTCGAAGAAATTCTTAAGAGTATTTATGTCTTCAGTGGCTTTAAGTATTACGTTTTCCCAAGTTTTTTCGCTTATTATTAGAACTGTGTCGTCGGCATACGAAGTAATTTGGCCATGTAGTGGTTGAAAGAAAATGTCGTTAATATCTTAAATCATTAGACCCTACCAAAGGCAGTGGGCCTGATGGTATACACCCAGTGTTTTTAAAGAATTGCGCTGGTGTTTTATGTTATCCGCTAAGTCAAATATTTAAAACCTCACTGTCTTCTGGCATTTTTCCGCAGCAATGGAAAAGCTCATATGTTGTACCTATATTAAAAAAAGGAGACAAGCACAATATTGAAAATTACAGACCGATCTCTAAACTAAATGTAATTGGTAAGCTTTTTGAAAAAATTGTTTATGATAATATTTTTCCTTGTATACGGCCACACATTATTCCGAATCAACACGGCTTCATGACCAAAAAATCAACAGAAACTAACCTTTGTGAGTTTGTTGACACAGTCCTTGTTGCTATGGATAACGGATATCAAATAGATGTAGTCTACACAGACTATTCCAAAGCCTTTGATAAAATCCCACACAGCATTTTAATTGAGAAAGTCGAAGCAATGGGTATACACGGTGACCTCCTTCGTTGGTTAGCCTCTTACCTCTACAATCGTACACAAGCTGTAACTATTCAAGGGTTTTGCTCTAGTTTCGTGCCCGTAACCTCAGGAGTACCCCAGGGATCTCACCTTGGCCCCCTTTTATTTAATATCTTTATGAATGACGTTAGCATAATTATCCGTAATTCTCAGCTATACTTATATGCTGATGACAAAAAGATAGTCAAAATCATAAAGTCTGAGATGGATTGCATAGAACTCCAGCATGACCTTGACTCTCTGGTGAATGAATATTGTTTAAAAAATCACCTTCTTTTGAATGCAGACAAATGCAGCGTCATATCTTACTCTCGAAAGAAACACACAATATTATATCCCTACAATATTAAAAACAAACCCTTAAACAGGGTAAATGTGATTAGAGATCTTGGAGTCCTAATGGACAGTAAGCTTCTTTTTCAATCTCATATCGAGCATATTACGTCGAAGGCTTTGAAAATGCTGGGATTTATACTTAGAGTATGTTCAGTTTTCAAAAATCCACAAACATTTAAGATTCTCTACATATCTTACGTCCGAAGCCACCTAGAGTATGCATCAACAGTGTGGAACCCTCATAATTCTACATATAAATCAAACATAGAAAGAGTTCAGAAAAAGTTTTTGAAATATGTCTCTTATCGCATGCGAAATGATGAAAACAATGTGTCCATGAACTTTAAAACTCTTGATCAACGCCGAGATATCAGAGACCTAGTAATGCTATATAAGATAATCCACTATTTTATTGATAGCCCATACCTTTTACAAAATATTCATTTCAGATGTCCATTAAGAGTAACTTGATCTCCGGACACATTTTATATTCCTAAGAGCAATACTAATTATGTTGAAAATGTATTTATAAGAAGAAGCTGTAGCACCTTTAATAGATTATGCACAAATATCGATTTGTTTAACACGAGCCTCGCAGGATTCATAGCATTCCTAAGAGAGTAGCGTTCGATCGTTGCGGGAAACTTAGTAGTGTTACTGTGTGTATTGTTTTTGTATGGGTTGAATCTGTAGTCTTTTTATTTTTTTGGAGATTTTCCTTTTCTACTAGTTAGTATTTATATTGTATTGTATTATTTATATTCATATGTTTTTCTACCAATGAATCTTCTGTGGAAACTTTACTGGTTTATGCAACTTGGTAAAAATGATTTGTATTAAAATATATTTGTATAACTGTTTGTTTCCCAAATAAAATAAAATAAAAATAAAACCTTGCGGGAACTTCAGAAAGTGATTTCTTAAAAAGTGTGACTAGTGGTTTATGATCTGTTTCAACATTTACCACGTGGCCATAAATATACTGATGGAATTTTTGACAACCGAATAAAATTGCATATAATTCCTTCTCTATTTGTGCATAATTTTGCTGACTGGACGTTAGTGTTTTTGACGCATAAGCAATCGGTCTACTTTCCTGCAAAATAACTGCGCCCACTGCGCTCTGCGAAGAATCTACTGATAATTTTAACGGTTTTTTAATGTCAAAATTAATAAGTACTGGAGATGAACTTATAATTTTCTTTAAATTGACAAAGGACTGATCGTGATTGGCATCCCATTGCCAGCTGACGTCTTTCTTTAGCAAAGTCCTTAAAAGTTCTGTTTCTTTTGACAAATCTTTGATAAAAAGATCCCAAGTAATTAATCATACCTAAAAACCGTTGTAAGTCTTTCTTACAAGTGGGAGTAGGTAATTCTCGAATAGCTCTAATCTTTGACTCATCTGGCCTGATCCCTTGACTGCTAAAGATATGACCTAGAAAAGTAACTTCCTGTAAGCCAAAGTGACATTTATTTAGATTGAATTTTAAATTTACTTCTCTGGCTCTTTTAAAAACATTTTCTAATCTCCTTTCATGAGATTCAAGATTCTCTCCCCATACTAAAATATCGTCAACGAAAACTATCACCCCTTCTAGATCAGCAAATATTTCCGTCATTATTCTAGAGAAGAATTCGGGAGCTGAATTAATTCCATACGGAAGTCTTAAAAATTGATACCTGCCGAAAGGTGTTTGGAAAGTGCATAAATCTGAACTTTCACTATCTAAGCGTATCATCCAAAAACCTGAAAATGCGTCTAGATTTGAAAAAAACTTCGCTCCTTTAATTTTAAACCTAATTTCGTCCATTGAAGGTGTTGGATAATGCGTTCTGCAAATAGCCCTATTTAAATTTCGTGGATCTAGACAAATGCGTAACTGTGAATTTTTTTTTTCTACGACAACTATGGAACTCACCCACGGTGTTGGTTTTGTAACCTTGACAATGACCTTCATTTCCTCCATTCTATCTAATTCTTTTTTTAATTTATCGTGCAGCTTGAATGGAATCTTTCTTGGTGCATTGATTTTAGGATGAACATCAGATCGAACTGTTAGATGACATTCGTGAGGTAAGCATCCGAGACCCTGAAAAACATCGTTAAATTTCTTTATTAAATTGTTCGAATTATACATTGACAAATCATTGTTGGGAATATTTTCAGAATTATTCGTGTTAGAATACACACGTTTTATTATTCCCATTGCATTGCAAGTAGCTAGCCCTAATATAGTTTGACATGATTTCAACTCAGTGATGACAAAGGGAATGGACATATTTTTATCATTATTATAAAAACAATTTAACTTACAAATTCCTTTTGTAGGAATGTTAGTACCACCGAATGAATTTATTTTAAATGCTGTTTCTGTGATAATTTTTTTCTGACAAACCAAGTTTATTAAAATTTGTAAAAGACATAACATTTACATTGGCACCGGTATCTATAAGACATGAAATTATAACATTATTTATTCTTAAATTAATGTGCCATGAATTCAATGTTGAATTGATGGATCATTGGATGCCCTCTCCAGCCGGACTCTCCCAGCCTATCGCCTAGCACCGCAGTGGGTGGGCTGGAACCAAACGCTCATCACTCCTGGACAGCCTGAACCCCATATTCCTACCCACCCCTCACACCTTTCCATTCCAGACCTTCCTTTCACTTCATACCCTTAAAAACAAAAAAAAACAAAAAAAAAAAAAAAAATTAAAATCATGAATATACATAAAAACAAACATAACATCTTTACAGCGGCGAGTAGCAGGCGTCCCCGGTGCGGGCCAAAACTGTTGGTAAATTTTGCCAACATTCGCGGCCTGCACACAAATTTAAATTCCGTCCATCACCATCTTTTGTCCCAACGTCCCAACCTTCTTTTCCTATCCGAAACTCAGATAGCCGAGCCGCCAGACTCCTCCTATCTGGACTGCCCGGGCTTTACCCTCGCAAGCAAATTCCGACTGAAAGGAGGAGTCTGCCTCTATAGTCGAGCTGACGTCAACTGTGTGCGACTATTGAGTCTGGAAAACTCCAGATTCGACGTAATGTGGGTGCGCGTCAATCTTGCCAGTACGGCAAGATTCTACGCATGTCTATACCGCTCACCGAACCATAGCGAATCAGACACTTCCGAGCTCTTCAAACATTTGAGCGATACTATTGATGATCTCTTGCCCCGCTACCCTTCGGCCGAGTTTGTTGTTCTGGGGGACTTCAACGTTCATAACGAACCATGGTTGAAGTTCTCAGGCCCAACGGACTCGGCTGGCCGACAGGCGGAATCCTTTGCCATTTGCTACGGATTAGAGCAATTGGTTCAGGAGCCTACAAGGGTTCCTGATGTCCAGACTCACCGCTCCAATCTGTTAGACCTATTCTTAACTACTGTGCCACACGGTTATAAGATTGACGTCACAGCGCCTCTGGGATCATCTGACCACTGCCTAGTGACGACATCAATCCCCGTTAGCCTCAGACCAACCAATGAGAGGCTGAGGAGAAAAGTGTGGCACTATAGGTCAGCAGATTGGTTCGGTATGCGGGCCCATTTCAATGCTTTTCCGTGGTCAGCTGTTTGTTTTCGGACTTCGGACCCTTCAAGATGTGCCCAGGAGATTGGTGAAGTCATCAAATCGGCGATGGATGGCTTCATACAATCGACTACTAAAGAAACTGGTGTGGGCTCAAAGCCGTGGTTCAGTCGACAATGCTCCGAAGCAGTTCGACGAAAAACGCGGCTTACCGAGCCTACAACACATCTCGAACGCCCGAAAGCAGATCAGCATACAACAAATCGGCAAAGGAATGCAAGAGAATCATCAATAGGTCAAAATTCGAACACGACCTGCAGATCAGCAAAAAGCTGGCTGCCTGCCCGCATGGCAGCAGAGCGTTCTGGTCGCTTGCGGGCTCAATAGGTCGAAATTTTTGCAAACCCAGTTTGCCACCTCTTACCAGACCTGACGGCTCACTAGCAAACACCGCTACCGAAAAGGCAAACCTTTTAGGGAAAATGTTTGCGGAAAACTCGACCCTCGACGACGGGGGTGCTGTTCCGCCGTCGGTTCCTCACTGCGGCTTCTATATGAAAAAGCTGAGGATCCGGCATCGGGATGTACTCCACGTCATACGGGGGCTCGATGTTAACAAAGCTAGTGGACCTGATGGAATACCTGCCCTGGTATTGCAGAGGTGTGCTGCGGAAATAGTTCCAGTTTTGACAAAGCTCTTCAAAATGTCCCTGAAGTGTGGCACTGTGCCCTCTGGTTGGAAAAAAGCGGTAATTCACCCTATTCCCAAGAAAGGTGACCGCTCCAACCCGGCCAACTACCGCCCCATAGCGATCACATCAGTTCTGTCCAAAGTGATGGAACGTGTGATCAACGACAAACTGCTCACATACCTCGAGAAGAACAAAATTATCAACGACCGTCAATACGGATTCCGGCGGAACCGCTCGTGCGGTGATCTTCTCGCGTATGTGACGCATGTTTGGGGGCGGTGCCTGGAACGTCACGGTGAGACCCAAACGGTCGCACTAGACATATCCAAGGCCTTTGACCGGGTCTGGCACCGAGGACTTGTCAACAAATTGCATTCTTACGGACTTCCCGCATCCCTGTGTACGTGGATTGCTGACTTTTTAAGGGATAGGTCGATTCAGGCGGTTGCTGACGGTTTCACCTCTTCCTCGCACTCCATAAATGCTGGCGTCCCACAGGGATCGGTTCTGTCTCCGACTTTGTTTTTGTTGCACATCAATGACCTTTTGACATGTGCACCGATTCATTGTTACGCGGATGACAGTACAGTTCATGATAGCTTTTTGTTTGACAAGCCCCCAAAGGGCACACAAACTCCAACGGCTCGGAGGGCTTTGAAGCAGAGAATGGACGGTTATCTCGAGAGTATTTCCTCCTGGGGTAAAAATAATCTCGTCGAATTTAATGTTTCAAAGACCCAATCCTGTCTGATTACGTCTAAAAGGGATCCAAATGATAATCTTGTCTCCTTCAACGGAAGCAATCTTCCGAACAGGCCTTCCATTGATATGCTTGGTGTAACTATAAGTGACCAGCTCAGGTACGGGGGCTCCATCGAAGCGAGAGTAAAGTTGGCCTCTCAGAAGCTGGGCGTACTGTACAGGGCCCGCAGATACTTTAATAGTACACAACTGCTCACCCTGTACAAATCGCGAGTGCGCCCTACTGTCGAATTTGGCAGCCATCTCTGGTCTGGAGCCCCAAAATACCTGAAAAAAACCCTTGACTCTGTGCAGAAACGGGCGGTCCGTTTGATAGATTCCCCAATCTTAACAAACGGACTGCAATCTTTAGAGCACAGGCGTCAGGTAGGTATGCTGTCCTTGTTCTATCGGTATTACAATGGAAGATGCTCTGAGGAACTAGCGTCATTGATCCCTTCGGCACCGGTGCGTAGTCGGGATACACGCCAAACGCGCGCCCAACATTTGTACACAGTTGACACTTGTCACATGAGAACGGGTCGCTTCTATGATTCGTTCTTAAGTTCAACAGCTCGGCTGTGGAACGAACTGCCGGCCTCTGTGTTTCCTCCCTCCTACAACATGGGACTCTTCAAGACCCATGTTCACTCCTTCCTCTCCACAAAAAGACCCTCCACACAGCATCCCCAAAGATGACATAGGCCCTGAGGGAAATTATTTTCTTCAGGGCCTCCTGTGTGGAGTAAATATAAAAAAAAAAAAAAAAAAAAAAAATATTGTTACAATTTAATGTATCAATTGTATAGTCGTGGTTGGGTATTTTACTTTGTGACAATGTATTAACATTGATTTTCCTACCTTTCAATTTCCTATTAAAACAAAATTTCGAATAATGCCCAATCTTGAGACAATTAAAGCATTTAGCTAATGATGCCGGGCAGTTTGTGCGGTGAATTTGTCCACATTTGGTACAGACTCCGCCCTGACTTCCGGATTGACCTCTGGATAGACTGCTCGGACTTCCCGATGGACTTCTGGAATGATTGCTCGGACTTCCGGATTGACTTCTGGAATGGCTTCTGGCTGATAGTGAAGATGAAGAAGTGCTTCGTAGAACTTGTTGTATAATATTCCCCTCAAGACTTCTTGTGTTTTCCCTCGATACAAAAATCGCTCTTGACAAATTAATCGCTTTTTCCAAGTTTAACGACGTTTCTTGTAAAAGTCTTTCTTTCAAGTAGTAAAGATTTCGATTTAGGTTACATATGAATATGTCCTTTATTAAGGATGTTTGTAGATTGCCGAAATCACAAGTTTGACTTAGATTTTGTAGCGAAGCAATAAAATCTTCGACTGTTTCACTGTCGCCTTGCTTCCTCGTGAAGAATTTAAATCGTTCCACTGTCACATTTACTGTGGGTATGAAGTGTTTATCGTAAAGGAGTAAAATACCATCGAGCGTACTTTTCTCAATTGTGAGGCCAAATGAGTTAAAAATTTCTACCCCTTTCGGGCCAATCGTGTGTAGAAGCCTGGCCACTTTTTGAATTTCCTTTTCTTCATTAAAATTATTAGCCATCATATAAATAAGGAATGATTGCTTAAATTTCTTCCACTCACCCGCCATATTTGGAACAATCGCCATCGGCACAATATGACTCGACATTTTATTTCTTTTGACAATTTGTTTTGGATACAAATTATTGACTCTTGATGTGACTTGACTTGACTTCACTCACAATATATTTATTAAGACACACCTGACACCATGTTGTATTGTGGTGAACGAATATTATAACACGTTTGTATTTGATATGTTATTTATTAAACCAGCCCAGCTGGCGATCTGTTGACAAGTTGTGACAGCTAGGGTTTGTGTAGCACAGACAATATATTAGGAAATGGCCATAGATAAAATTATACTAATAACACCAACATTTAGTAGTTTAAATTTATATTTTATTTCTAGTATATATTTAATATTGGAATTCTACTCAGGGAAAAGATAGGAAAAGCATCAATTTATATAAAACATATATTTTTTGGTATTCATAATGTAAACCAATTTATAAAGATATAATATTCTTCATAAAGATTAATGGAAAATCACTATTTAGCATTAAGCTTCGCTTTAAGTCCGAGTTCTGTTGATTTTATAACAGAGTAGAGCTGATTTTCCGTCAACCCATATACGTCTTAATGGGGTAAAGATATGGTAGATTGTGGTTCATAATATTATAATCCAAACATATTAGATAACTCTTTATAATTATTGTATTTTTTAAACGAATTAATAAATAATTACAAAAAGTCTTCTGTTTTACAAGTCCTTGGGAGGAATCTAGAGTTCAAACCCTGTTGATATAAAAAAAAATACAGTGTGTGGCAAGCCTACGCACGACGGAAGTGAAACTTTTAGTATTCTTTTCTCTCTCTTTTCATTTCATATTATTATTATTCAGAACGCTGTACATTATAGTTTAAAAAAGCATAAATTTATTTATAGGCGTGTTTTTAACAAATTAACGTTTAACTAGATTCCTAATATTGGCATATTTATAAGTAGCATGTGATAAAAAAAATTAAAAGTTATAAAAATATGGGATTCGAACCCGGGTCCTGCATAACGAGTGTCGAACGCTCTGCCTCTAGACCGCGAGGAGAGGTATCTCGCGCGACGAGAACCGCGTATACAACGTAAACTCCTCAATTGACTTGTCCCTCGCAAATTTTCGTTTTCAAACACGGCAAATGAATAATATCACATAACGTCTCGTTAACGCTTTACATAGGGTCGAATCGAAGATATATCGGCAGTGTGAAGTCATATCTGTCGTTTTTCAAAATATTTCCGTATATTTGTCCGTTTTGGAAAAGACCTATCGTGTTTTAACAGTCTCATACCCTGAATTTTTCAAATTCATGGAGTCTGAATTTGAAAAACATTTCTAAATTTTGAAAAACTCACTTACGGCTGTGTTTTTTACTAAAAAAAACTTGTCACGCACGTCTGCGAGGGTAATTAGTCGCGTTATCGGCCTTGATTAGTAATTTTAATGATTCAAAATAAAAATAATTAATCAAAATACCGAGCGACTCTACCGGCTCGATTTGTAAGCTATATTTCGACCAAAATATCATATAGTCAAAATATCTAAAAGTCGCAGCACGAGAGCATTTTATCACTTTAAAAAAAATTATTATTAAAAAAATCACAAAAAGAAAAAAAAATTGTTAAAGCGGGGATCAAACCTCGGTTCTTCACGACGAGAGTCGGGCGCTCTGCCTCTAGACCGCGAAGCTGTGTTTGGAGAGTGACCTAAACTAGGTATATAATATAAGCTAGGCTCATATAGCGAAATGATCACGGTTTTTCGTGACGGTCATGAGTCGGTTTTACTCCGGTCCTCGAAAATGCATAACGCGCGTAAAGAAGTTTCACTTCAAAAAAGCTTAAAACTTATTACTATTAATAAATTATCTTTATAATACGTTATTATTATAAATATTCATAATATACGTGTTTAAAAGCAATAGTTAAAATTAAAAATAAAGAATTCATAGGATACTTTAATGTTTAAAGAAAATAATAAAAATAAATACTGTCTATTGTCTTGAAATAATGATTCGGAAGGATAACAATAATCATTTTCCTTTGTTTCAAAATAGAAAGGGAGTAATAATAAAATGACTAGATGACCAAATGGCCAGAAATTCAAACAGAATTGGAACATTATCAATCGGCCGCTGATATAGTGGCAAATGTTTTCCACCTAAAAGTCAAGGAATTTATTCATGAAATGACTAAGAAACATGTTTTTGAAAAGGTAATTTGTTGGGTATATACAATTGAACAGCAAAAAAGAGAACTCCCTCATCTACACGGTGTGTTTGCAATTTGCGACCAGGATAAGTTGTATACAGCTTCTATATTGAAAAGGCCGTATCTGCAGAACTCCCCATCCAAAGAGTTCGATTTTGTACCGTATTATTAAAAAAAATAACATGGATCATGGACCATGTGGCGTACTTAATCCAAGGTTAGTCTGCATGGGAGACGGTAAGTACTCTAAAAAGGCCTCTAAATCATTTAAAGATGCTACTAACTGATAATAATTCCGCAGGCTACCCGGAGTACAGGAGACGTGATAATTTTCTGAAAATCACGTTGTTCGGGATATACGTATCGACAACCAATTTGTTTTTCCATATAATGCATTCCTTAGAAAAAGTATGATGCTCATATTAATGTTGAAATTTGTTCTTCTGTGGCCAGTATTAAATATGTTCATAATATCTAAAGGTTTTGATTGTCTTAGAATCGAAAAAAGATAATAAAGCTGGAAATTTCGAAGAGAATGTGGATATTCCACAGACATATGAATATTAATAGACTAGAACCTAAAGGTGAGGGGTAAAACCATCAGTTGCGGGACGCAGAGGGGAAAGCTGACTGTGATTCGTCAATAAATCAATCTGACAGTATATAGGCATCTCGCATTATAATATCACCATTTAGTTCTTAAAAAGTAAAATCTGCTTTTGAATGAGTAGACATTTTTACATGGGAGCGCAAATTACCCGCCACGTTATGAACAAATTTGCGAAGTCCAAATTCGCCAAAGTAAAGATCTTCTATTTTCAGAGTCGTAATTAGTTTCAGAGTATTTAGTTAAGACACTTTTATAAATGTTTCATAATTTACTTCCCAGTAAAAACGATTAGCACACTTGAGAATCGCTACATTCGTTCAATGTTGGAGGGTTGTCACAACCGCTCTGTTCCTATCAATAATAAAATCTTTGAGAAAATATATAACATTTTACTTTTAAGAATTATCTAATAGAAATGAACAACTAAAAAAACAAATGAAATTATATACACACAGCTTTTACCAGCGATTCTTAAGAGTATTTGGAGTAAAAATTTGGACATCATTTTGCCGTCCGATGAGACAGTATTTAATGCAGCAGCACGGCTCATAACTGGGGTTTCAAAATATTCGCACATTTCAGAACACCTTCGAAACCTTCACTGGCTCAAGTGCCCTGAAAGAATCCAGTACAAACTGTGCTGGATGGTGTTTAAATCCATCAATGAAATGGCCCCACCCTACATCTCTGAACTATGCTTCCCGGAAAACACTGGTCTGAGGCAGTCAACGCTTAGATCAGCAACATCAACAGCTGTAGGCAGACTGATAGAACCTATGCGCAAGCCAAATACTAAGTTTGGTGATCGCGCTTTCGGAGTATCTGGGCCGAAGGCTTGGAATAAACTCCCTCCGGAACTAAGATCCATAACAAGTCCAACAGAATTCAGGTCTAAACTAAAAACTTACCTTTTTAAGCTGTCGTACCCTTAAATTAAATATACCAATCCTAAGAGAAAGTCCAGTTTTATTCAATTTTTCAATTAACTCCTAAATCGTGTATCTAAATTTCGCCAATAAACAATTGGATTTTTTTATTTTTTTTTATATTTACTCCACACAGGAGGCCCTGAAGAAAATAATTTCCCTCGGGGCCTATGTCATCTTTGGGGATGCTGTGTGGAGGGTCTTTTTTTGGAGAGGAAGGAGTGAACATGGGTCTTGAAGAGTCCCATGTTGTAGGAGGGAGGAAACACAGAGGCCGGCAGTTCGTTCCACAGCCGAGCTGTTGAACTTAAGAACGAATCGTAGAAGCGACCCGTTCTCATGTGACAAGTGTCAACTGTGTACAAATGTTGGGCGCGCGTTTGGCGTGTATCCCGACTACGCACCGGTGCCGAAGGGATCAATGACGCTAGTTCCTCAGAGCATCTTCCATTGTAATACCGATAGAACAAGGACAGCATACCTACCTGACGCCTGTGCTCTAAAGATTGCAGTCCGTTTGTTAAGATTGGGGAATCTATCAATCGGACCGCCCGTTTCTGCACAGAGTCAAGGGTTTTTTTCAGGTATTTTGGGGCTCCAGACCAGAGATGGCTGCCAAATTCGACAGTAGGGCGCACTTGCGATTTGTACAGGGTGAGCAGTTGTGTACTATTAAAGTATCTGCGGGCCCTGTACAGTACGCCCAGCTTCTGAGAGGCCAACTTTACTCTGGCTTCAATGGAGCCCCCGTACCTGAGCTGGTCACTTATAGTTTTTTTTTTTTTTTTTTTGGAATTATTTTTTATTTTTAATAATAAGTTTACATGGTACATAATTCATTTTACATCTTGGGTTTTTTTACTACTCTTCCATTGAAAGCATTTGCTTGTGTATGGAAGGGGAGTGTACATAAATGTTGTTGTTAGTTAGTACTTAGATAATTCATTGTACATAAATGTATGTTTGCTGTAGTATTTTTTTTGATAGTAGTGAAGGATAATATATTAATATAATAAATTTTAAAAAAGTTATGGAAAACTAAGGATATTTGTGAGATTAATTAGGTGACAGTAGTTTTTTTTTTCAGAATATTTTTAAAGTGTCTCTTGACAGAGAGCAGTATTTGGGTTTTATCATTAATGCTTCTGATTTCTTCTGGTAGACGATTGAAAAAAGTTCTTCCCTGGTAAGTATAATGATGTTGTGCAAAAGACGTATTTAGTTTTGGGCATAGAAAAACATGTCTAAGTCGCGTTCTGTTTTCATTTAAAAATTGATATTTATCTTTTTCTTTTATAATTTGGATTAATGAGTTTTTAATATATAGGTCTTTAAATGTAGGTACTTGAAATTCTTCAAACAGGCGTTCTGTTGGGTAGTCAAAGGATTTTTTTAATATAATTTTAATAATTGTTCTTTGTATAATTTCAATTGGAAGAAGGTTACATTTATACGCGGATCCCCAACTAATAATAGCGTATTGTAAAGTGGATTGAACTAAGGCATAATAAATTAAATATAGATTTTTTATCGACAGAAAGTTATACCAAGCATATCAATGGAAGGCCTGTTCGGAAGATTGCTTCCGTTGAAGGAGACTAGATTATCATTTGGATCCCTTTTAGACGTAATCAGACAGGATTGGGTCTTTGAAACATTAAATTCGACGAGATTATTTTTACCCCAGGAGGAAATCCTCTCGAGATAACCGTCCATTCTCTGCTTCAAAGCCCTCCGAGCCGTTGGAGTTTGTGTGCCCTTTGGGGGCTTTGGATAATGTTAATTAAGTGTTAATCTCAAGTGACCTACCAGGTAAGTATTTTACTGTATATTTTATCCATAAATAGTTAAGTAATAACATAGATCACTGTAGAAATGTATTATAAGTTTGTACAGCGCCCTTGAGGTGTTTTTGCACAAAAACGGCGCTATACAAGTCATCCAAGTATTTTTTTTTTTTTTAACTTCCGATTTAGTTGTCCGGGTTAAATCTTCCCCAAAGGAAAAACTTAACCCTTCCACTCACTTTTCCACAAATAATCATGTATTCAATCAACATTATGGAAGTGCATTATATAAGCAAAATAAATACAAAACAATACAAGAACAACACGTCAACTCACCAGAGATCAAATGGGAAAATAATTCACTGACTCCAGATATTTTCATATCAGAGGGTTCGGCTCGGTAGAACTTCTAACAGGGCCTATAAATCCTACTGATCCCTCAACATAAATATTTAAAAAATCTTTTGTTATCCTACATGTATTCAAAATGACCGACTTTTGAATCTTTATATATATATTTTTTTGATAGATCTAATACGCCTAAATTTTTAATTAGAGAGCTAGGTATAATGCCAGTAGCCGAAATAACGAATGGTAATATTTTTATAGTCTGAGAATGCCAAATTCTTTTTATTTCATTTCCTAAATCTGTGTATTTTCTTATTTTTTCACTAACAGATTTTTGAATATTACAGGAATTTGGAATAGCGACATCAATGATATAAGTTATTTTTTTTAATTTTTTCATGTAAAACTATATCGGGTCTATTATGACTAATCGCTCGGTCTGTTAGTATAGTTTTATCATAATATATTTTATAAAATTCGTTTTCTAAAAATGAATTTGGTTCGTATTCATAATATATATTATGGCATTAATATATTATATTATATTATATTATATTCATACTACATTACGGCAGTCAATCAAGTTATGTTTAATTACCAAATGTTGGTGAATTATTTTTAAAACTTGATTGTGCGTATGGGAAGTACATTTTTTTATAATCTCCTTCACATAATTGTTTTTTTTTGCCTGCTATCAATTTTAGGAAGCGGAGTTGTATTTGCTCTATTTTATTTAAGTACGTTTTGTACGTTAATGGGGAGTACGTTACACAATGAAAACAATTTTTTATAATCGCTTTCACATTGGATTATTTTTTGCCTGCTTTCAATGTTAGGAATCGGAGTTGTATTTTCTCTATTTTATTTTAGTAAGTTTTGTATGTTAATCCATAGCTATTGATTCCGTATCCTATAGTTGATTCGGTTAATACATTAAATATACAGTAAAATATATTTTTGCCAACATTTTTTAGGAAGTAAAATTTTCCTAGAATAACATTTGGCTGTCATCAGTTGTTTTGTTTCGTTCTATCTAAAAATAATTTTATACCATTCTTTTTTTGGTTTCTGGCAAAAAAAAAGTGTGTGTTGTGCTTTGAGGTTTCTTCTCCCTCATGATCTTCCAGGAGTCACTTTTTGCTGCTGATTTCCAGATATTTATAAACTTTTTTTACTTCTGTCATTTTCCATACTATTGTTGTGGTTGTTTACTGTTGTGAATAATGGAGGAAAATTTCCTACCTGGACCTCCTACAAAGCCCCCAGATCCCGCTCCGGACTCCCCAGACGGGGAAAATGTAGAAATTTCTGACAGTGATTCTTTCATTTTGACTTCTACCAAAAAAAGGAAATTTACTCCCTCTTCCCCAATAAAACTTGACCCGCCTTCGACTTCACAGTCCCCACCAGCACTTTCTCAACTTTCTCCAACAAACTTTTATTCTCTTCATTCCCGTGGCCCATTCATTCAGTATACGCCCAAAAAACTGAGCAACAAAAACCATCCACCTTCTTGAATTTGGCAAATTCCTATCAAATAGCAAGAACCTTTCAATCAAGCCTGGAGGTGTAAAAGTCGAGGGTGCCTTCCGAATTTCCGCCGAATTCCTCTCAGGGTCATCTTGTGATGGTTTGAACAATCACATAAATAAACTAAACGAATTTACTCCAAAAAAATTTTTATTTAGACTAACGACATAAGATTTATTGACAGGCGGGCCTTGAAGTAAACACGTTCCCACGGGAAGGGAGAAAAAGGAGATCGCATGAGGCAGTCGGGATTTGAAGTTGGAGATGGAGACAGCTCGGAGAAATCGACTAAAAATCAATGGCGATGTGTGGAATTACAGTTAGTTAGTGAATTCAGATGGTGTTAAAAAGTATTGTTAAATATTGAATTAAAGTGAAATATTATTTAACCGGTGTTTGTGTGAAGTGAAAGTGGTTGGAATCAGTGAGGATAGAGATAATAATAATTAGATAATTTGTAGAGCGACGTTTTGTGAAAAATCACCTAAAGGGCGCTAAGAGTTGTGCGGTCGCGATTATAATATAAAATGTGTTAAATTAAACGTGATTTCGTAAATAATTCAAACTAAATTACATGTTTTAAAAACAAAGAAATAACAATAATAATAATAATAATAATTGCGCTTTAAAAATAAAGTGAACGTATTTAGCAGCAGGAAGTGTTTATCATATCGGTTGATCGAGCTAGGGAGGAATAAAATGATTGGCGAAATGGCGTTCTATCCACGGAGACCGTAAACCAGAGAATCAAACAAATCATAAAACTCGGGTTCAAATCCTGACAAAGATTAGAGAGGTATAATTTTGTTTACAGGATTATTTAATTACTCTTTTATAGGTGTAGGGAGGAGACCGAAAGTTAAATTGATTTAGCTATGTAGTGTGTAACCAGGTAAGTTTTACACTAGGATTTGGAGGTGACCAACTGGGTGAGTTTTTTTTAATATTATTTATTAAATTCTAGAAGACCCTTTAAAAGACGGATACAACCGAAGAACAGCAACCAAGTTTACAACCCCTGCCGCCCAAATAATGTTTCAAAAGGGAATGTGTCAATCAGATTATCTATCAGCTGAAAAAGGGAGACGGGCCAGTGACCTCTTCATATATAGGCCGCGGCGCGGTGTACAGTCAGTCGAAGGGGAAGTTTTGCTAGCGTATGACCGCCCGAATAGAAAGCGATCGGATTCAACCAGACAGAACAAAAATGAATACTTTTCTTCTGTTATTTGACTTTCTAATTTGATACTTTTCATCTATTTTTTGACTTTCTAATTTACAAATTGGGATGCACAAAAACAAATCTAGAGTCGAGATGGGAGGGGAAAAGAGGGAGATGGTAATCTCCGAAATAAAACTACCAACCGAACAACTTTTCTCAACAGGTCCCTTTCGAGAGGTAGGCAGCCTCATAAAATTAAATGCCAAAATCATACCAATTATCCGTTTATACCTACCTGAGAGGATAGGTATTCAATAGAAGTTACCCATACCTAATACACGAGGATGCTAGTAACCTCATAAAATAATTACTGGAACCAAATGCTAAAATACAGACAGTCCTCATCCTAAATTTGGCATTTCGAGTAAACCTTACATATATCTCACATGATAATTGGCTGAATGGATAGGTACACAACCTATCGATAGAAGCAGATTAAATTTCGACAAGATTGTCGTATGTTATCTATGTTATTGACCTAGAAAGGGATGTAAGTTCCCGACGACGAGGAATTTACAGCGTTTTCTGGAGGTGGCATGTAACTTAGGACCTTACGTGTCACATTTTCGCGACTAGATTCGTGACAAGGGATGTCATGGTTTTCCCCTTCTACACTCAGTAAAGTAGATTTTCCTGGAGGTGCAATGAGGTTGGGGCATTTCTGAAATTGGTGAGGAGACCTGGTTTTCTTTATTCTGGCGTGACGGTTGCCAATTTGGAACAAGGGGAGACCCGGCCGGTTCGGATATCCAGACACGCAGATATAGATCGCCTTGTTCAAATTATCATCCATCAGATTTGTTTGGTAAAGAGGAGGAGCCAATTTAGCTTGAAAAAAATTCATTTTCGTTCAGAGGAAGAGCCAAGGACCAAGAACCAAGCCAAGAGTTCAAGGGAGAGCCCTTCCCTCCCAAAATATATACATGGATGGCGCCGGCAACTAACACCATAAATTTATCGTATGTATATATCACATATATAAAATCTAACACTTTATTATCCTCACATTACCCTACGACAGATAGAATCACGTAGCTAGTTGGAGAGCAGGCGACTTAGAAAATGAGGTTTATGAAATGGCTTTAAAACACAGCGGTAATGGATTCAACTCACTCTATTTCAAAAGAACCGAGGGGTACCACACACATACAAAGATAACTAGGTTTCCATACCGAGAAACAAAAAACCAACACAACGTTCGGTGAAACCTTTTTATACTGAACCGTCACGTGAAATGATTACGTTCAAGGTTGTAGATCACGTAGACAAACTAGGAAGCGCACACTTGAAGGGATGAGTAATAAAGAGAGGAGCAAAGGCTTGTACCGACGGCAGGGAAGATATTCCTACCCTGGGTATATACATAATCAAAGCCTTATGGAAAAGTTACCTATGGGACTTAGAGAAAATTTATCGTAGAAAGAGAAGAAAGAAAAGTTTGAAAAGTGCAGATCATTACAAGCTGCTAACAGTTTCATAAAAAATATCTTCATTTAATCTAATTCAAAGTTCAAGGCATATATCCCTACTTTCAATGTCACTCGCATGGGCCTAATCAGAGGTATTTCGACCGATCTTATAACGATTATGACTACATAAGCCACGTTGCCGCCATTTATAACAGGAATATTAGGTACAAGGCACTTTGTCGCCATTGAACCATGTTTTGAGGTTAACAAGTGTAGAAATAAAAGAAAGCGGAAAACGATTCCAAGATAACAATATTTATTCCTACAACATTAGATAACATGAGAACTCTTTAAGTCAATAATTAATATCTCAGGGGTGTGCATCATCCGAAGGATACAATGCACGGTGGGAAAATTTAAAATTACATTGAGAGGTTGACAATAAGGTTGGTGACATCAAAAGTTAACTGACCCGATAAACGTAAAAGGGCGTCAAGCAGTGCAATCCAGCATTGCTAAAATTTTAATGAGTAGAGCGTTGGATGACCAAGGTAAAATAAACTAACTGCGGCGTCATCGTAACTCGTAAAATATGTCGACCCATGTTGTGGCTCGTATCTTCCCTTCCGTCACAACATCCCGGAACCGCAGCCTGTTGAATACTGAATCCGGCCGCGTTCGTGAGTTCGCGATCCAGTCTCCCGTTGTGGCGAAGTTGCCCTACTTCAAACAGCCGTAAATCAGTGATGGGAACTGATTGCTGTTATAGCTCTGTACCGGGCTAGATATAACTGCTACAATCTGTCCATCGCAAAAATTCTGTCTTCACTTTCAGCCCCCCAACACATTGGCAATCCTATAAAAACCAGGAGGCTAAATTATAAGAACCTCTCTGAGGGTATAATTTCTGGAAGCCCTCCCAATCTGTCTTATCACCTTTGAAGGTCAATCTCTTCCCTCCCATATATATTTATTCTTCAACTCATTACCAGTTGAAATGTATTTCCTTCAAGCTGAAATGTAGAAATTCTGAAATGAAATGTAGATATGTAAACCAGCTGAAATGTATTTCAACTGGTAATAAGACCGTTCATCAACCGCTGCATGCAGATCTCAACCCAGATGTTTTAAATGTGGAGAAAATCACGCAGCTGACCAATGTCCTTCTTCCTCTTTACCTAAATGTTTAAACTGCTCAGGCTCATAGCTATCAACACTTTTTGCCCAGAACAATCTTGCCAAAAAATATTTAAATTTCTATGGCCTCTCAGAACTTGTCTTTTCTGCAGGCTTCTAAACTATTCCCGCTTGTCAAAAAATCATTTGCTGAGGCTTTATCCAGCAACTCTTCATCCAACCCTCTTCCCTACTCTACAACTACTTCTTCTCGTTCAACATTTCATTGTCACCAATGTATGGATAAGTCCTCTCTTCTGCGCTGGGTGGTGGTTACTTGCACTTGGTGCACTTACACGCTGATTCGCACCACCTTTCAGAACACTTCAGAGCTTGTAAACTCGGCCACCCTGACAAATCGGCAATTGCCGAGCATTT
>NW_028301383.1:28100-56388 GCF_061612785.1 Hesperophylax consimilis | reverse complement strand
GCTTAGGATAGGAAATAATATGTTACCAACACCTATAGGAAAAGCAGATATAGATATATAAATTATATAATTATGAAAGATAAAGGACTTTATACAGGGTTAACTGTTGCAGACTATTTTATAGAAAAAGCTGTTGCAGATGGTAAGCCAATTTCCAATATGTCTGTGTTGAAAATGATCTTTTTTGCTCATGGATTTCTATATAAAGAAATTAATAAAAGATTAATCTCAAACCCATTTTATATATGGGATTTTGGACCTATTGAAAAACAGACATACTCAACTTTTAAAAATTATGGTGGTAGACGCATTTTCTCAATATCAGGAGATGTTGATTTATCTACACTAAAAAGTGATATTGAAATAACTCAATTATTGGATAAGGTTTATACAGATTTGATAGATCTTAACCCTTTTGAGTTAAATAAAACAACTATGTGTGAAATACAAAAAGGTTATCGAAAGGATCTTATAAATTTGATTGGCGAGGAGTGGTTTGATAAAGCATCTAATTTGGGTTTTATTCATAAAGGTGTTAATGGAGATAATAAACACACATGGAGTATAACCAAGTTTTGTAAAAAACGCTATGCAATGTCCGTTGCAAAACCTTCAGAATTAAGTAAACGCATTAGTATACTTCGAGATATGCGGATCAAAGGGGGAATTTTAATTATATAATTAACTGTCAATAAAAATAAAGATATGGCAACTGATGCATTTAGCACAACTGTAATAATAATGTCGAGTGTCATTGTGATGTATTTAGTAGTCACATATATACCGTATTTGGTGAAACATTTTAGAGACCAAGACTCCAAATCAGCCGAGAATATGTCAACAACTGACTACACATTTAATCAAGATGTATATGAAATTGGAAATTATAGAGAACGAGAATCTGATGATGTAAACCTTTTTGTAGTAAATCATACATGAATAATGCGAGCCAAATCAAAGATGTTTTAATTGATAACATGAATACCGCTTCTTCTAATGTTGGGCACTATGTTAGTGAACATGATAGGTAATATCATTAATTTTTTATATATTTACATTATAAAATAAAAACAATGGAAATAGGAACTAAAGTAATAATGCCTCTTTGGGATCTTAATAAAATAGGTGTAGTGGTGGAATATAACCCAAAAACCAAAGAGGTGTCTATGAAATACCCTAATAAAAATACTTATTATGAATGATAATTTATATAGAGGCAAGTTATGCCACACAACCAATTATATGGTCATAAAACATACTCAGAAGAATGGGTTTATGGTAATTTTATTAATTACTAATGATGGTTATCATTATATCATTCCCTCTACAGTATTAGAAACAGATGGTCATCATGTAAGAATTGATAGTGATAATCCTTTTTGTGTTGAAACCGAAACAGTTTGTCCAACATGTAGATTCTAATTTTTATAAAGATGATGTTATTAAAGATAAATTAACTGATTATGTTGGTGTGATAGATTATTCTGAATATAGTTTTATACTTAAACCTGAACACCCAACTAAGAGTTTGTTTGAATTAATTATTAAAGATAGAATTGAAGTTATTGGTAATATCCATAATAACCCTAATTTATTGTGAAAATAATATGAAAACTTATTTAGAATTTACACGAAAAGAGTTATTATGTTTACCTAAATCTACTGAATACTCAGTAGATTGTGATGGAGTGTTAGTAGTTAACACAGGGAAAAGAAAGATGGATATAATATTATGGTTTTGATTAGCGTAAAAAATAAAACCCCTATTGAAATAGTCACTAAAACAGACTCTTTTGACATCCTAATACCATACTTACATGATAGGGTTAGTATTGATATGATAAAAAAATGGAATAACACATTATTGGTCTGATTCAGGTAAATTACCGTTACAGATGTTACATTTCCTACAATAACATTCACTCGAAAATAATTTTAAAAAATGAAAGAATTAGATCTTAACAAAATCTATTATTATAATAATAGGCCTGTTGTTGTGGTAAGCCACAAAGGTAATTGATTTTTATGAATGCATTGTAACAACTACAGTAGAGACAGAGATACAAGGCTCACAGTGGTGTTTCCAATGTAATGTAGGAAGTAGTGATTATAAAGGTGCACATACTTGTGGTGAAGCACAAGAAATAATTAATGAAATCATTGAAGAGGCCAATGAAAACTCTCTTTGGATTATTGTTGAAAGCAAATATTTAACAGAATTCCCAATGGAATATGAACCCCATTTGAAATTAGTTGAACTTAACAAATCATATCAGAGAGAAAATGAGGGTTTATGTAAACAAAGAATGATGCTTGTACAACAAAAAACAGAAGCAAAAATAGAGTTAGAGAAATTAGAAAAACAAATTGAAGAAACGAAAGAAAAATACTTAGTTGAACTTGAAGCTCAAAAATTATCTTTTGAAAAAGAGAAAGAAGAATTAGAAGAGGAGAGAAATAACATTAAAGGTGTTATTACCATTGGTAAAACAGGTAAACAAATTTCAATTGATGAATATATTGAATTATTAAAATGTCAAATACAGTTAAGAGCACTTGATAGTGGTGGTGTGGATAATTGGATTGGTATTGGGAATCTGCTTTGGATGGGGATGAATTAACTAAACGAGCAATTGAATTGTTATAAATAAAATTGATAAAAAGTGGGAAAACACTTAAATGCAACAATACTTTATGGGAAAAGTAATGATGAAAAATATACGCCAAGATACGCAGTATTACCTTTATTAGAATACATTCCAAAAGGTTCTATTATTTGGTGTCCTTTTGATACAACAGAGAGTGAATATGTTAAAGTATTTATTGAAAATGGGTTTGATGTTGTTTATAGTCATAAGGATAATGGGGGGAGATTTTTATGAATATGAACCACCACATTGGGATGTTTTAATTTCCAATCCACCATTTAAAGGAAAGAGACATATTTTTGAAAGGGCTATTAAAATGGGAAAACCATTTGCTTTACTTATGACTAATACTTGGCTTAATGATAGTGCCCCAAAACAATTATTTAGTGAAGTAGATTTACAATTATTAATGTTTGATAAAAGAATTGACTTTGATGGGGGTAATAAAATTACATTTTCCTCAAGTTATTTTTGTTATAATTTTTCTACCCAAACAGATTATAATGAAAAGTTTAATAAAATAATATTATGATAAAAAGCAAATTATGTGAGTGGATATGGAATTTATCTGAAACTTTCAACATCCCTTTAGGTCATCTTGCTCCATATATTTTTGGTGGTATGATTGGTTCATTTCCTGAAAAAGTAAGGAATAAAGATAATTCTAATAAATAATATTATGATAAAATCAGAAAAAGCAAAAGAGTTTATTAAAAATAATACAGAAACAATGTGTTATGAGGGTAATTTTCAATCAGAAGATGCTGAAATAGCAGTTGAATTTGCTGAAGATGAGGCAAAGGAAAGAGCAATAAAAGCATTTAAATTTATGATAGAAGAACACTCATTAGATTATCAATTTGATTGTAATATTTTATTGAAACAATTTAGTCAATTACTTGAAACCAAATAAAATAATAAAATGATAGATTATAAAGATGAAGAAAGAGTATCATTAGAAATAGCTCTTTTAGCAAAAAAAATAAATTATAAACGGTTCTTATAATGGTTATATTTACCCATTACAAGAAGAAAAAAGTGTTATCTTTGGTGATATAAAAAGGGGTGTTTTATATAATACACCATCTTTAGGTAATGATCCTACTCTTTATGTATTGTGTCCAACACGAAAACAATTAAAAATTTATTTGGATGTTAAGTTTGTGTGAATTTTCATATAAAATCTTTTTATTATGATTCACCAAATAGATCATATAGAAAAAGTTATATAACACCTATCATAACACTATGGAAGAAAATTCTACGAATTAGATTTACATTTTATTTCAGAAACATATGAAAATATTAAAACTATGGGTATAAACTTTAAAACATATGGAGAGTGTATGGATGAGGGGTTTAAAATGGCAATAGAGTATATTATAGGTAAACAAATAATAGGGGTGAATCAGGTTAATAAAGGTGTTAAGTTATTAAATAGTGATTATCATCCAAATTTCAATAATTTAGAAGAAGAAAAATATTATTTTAAATTAAAAACCAAAAAATTTATACGAAATGAAATTTTAATAGATACAACCACAGAATTAATTCCAAATTATAAATTACCTTATTTTAAAACAAAAGAACATGCTCAACTTTTTTTAGATATAATTGGAGATGATTATATTCAATGGAGTTTGCTTTAAGTATTAAAAAAACAAATAAAATAATAAAATAATGGAAAAAACACTCAAAGAACAAGCAGAAGAGTATGCTACATATAAGGAAAGATGTATATGAGTATGATGATAGTAATCGTGAAATATACTCTCAACAGATTTTATTGCAGGAGCTAATTCTCGTCAGGGGGAAAATAGATGATTTGAAAAGAAAATTAGATGATGCTTTACATAAAATTACATTCAACAATGTATGAAAATAAAACTACTAAAAAAATTAAGAGATATAGGTAGGAGTCAAATTTGGATCTTTAGCATAACTAAAACAGATGGGTTTGTAACAAGAATAAGGTACACTTATAATGAACCAATATATAGTGGACTATTCTATATAGGACTAACTGAAGATGATGTCCTTGAAAAAGCAGCTCAAAATCTATATAAAAGAAAAAATACATTTTATAAGAAAAAGATATAAAAAATATTCTCGTAAATATAAAAGGTGATTTGGTTATCTCAAAAATTAATTATATATTTGCATTATTTAAAAATAATAACAAAACTAAAAACAAAACAAAAAGTATGAAAAAAATTCTAATGATGACGCTTGCAATTTTTGCAACAGCACTAACAATTACAAGTTGTAAAAATGTAAAACCCGAATTTCAATTCAACCTAAGTATTATTGGTGATGCCACTTTTGCAAAGGATTAATTTTGAAACATCAGGAAGTTTACAGCAAAGGCAAAAAATTTCCAAGCACTTAAAAGTGGACTATTAACACGAAATAGTGAAGTTAACACACTTGTTGTTGATTCTCTACCATTAGTGTGGTGATGTAACAAATGAACCTGTAGTTGTAAGTGATTCAACAAACACAAAAGTAAAAGCTATTTTAGATGTTGAAAGTTGGATTGATTCTTATGTTCAAGATAATTTCATTGTATATGTAGAAAAAGGTGGTACTTATGATATTACTGTTACAGGTATGGTGTTGGAAAAAACAAGCGGGATTACTGTTTCTGTGAACAAAACGTTTCACCAATACAATTAGCGAACTGAAATTTTGTAAATTTAATTTTTAATATTGGTTTGAGGGGGTGGGGATTAGTGTTTCCACCCTTTTTATTTATACATAAACAAAAAATAATGATTCCATGGCAGATTTAGAAAAAATAAATAAAGAATGTAACACCTCTATGAATCAATGGAAGATATTATTGGATTGATATTGTTAAATACCAATATCTATCTGAATCATTTATTATTGAATTTAAAGATAAATTAGATTGGCTTTTTATTATTCAATATCAAAACCTATCTGAGAATTTTATTAACATCTTTCAATATAAAGTAAATTGGCGGTGGATTTGTTATTATCAAATATTATCAGAATCATTTATTAGAGAGTTCCAAGACTATGTAGATTGGCGTTTGATTAGTCGTGATCAAGTCTTAACAGAATCATTTATTAGAGAGTATCAATGATAAGTAGATTGGCGTGGAATTAGTGTGTGTCAAAAACATATCTGAATCATTTATTATTGAGTTCAAAGATAAAGTAGATTGGTGGTGTATTAGTGAATATCAAACACTATCATCTCAATTCAGAACAGAGTTTCAAAATAATCTAAAAAATAATTAGGAAAGTAATGAATATTTTATATATCTTTGTATCATAATAAAAAAGAAATATAATAAATTAACTAACTAAACTATTAGAAATTATGTCAAAGTTTTTAGAAGAAATCAAAAAATTGCTTAATTGAGCGTGAGGTAGAGGATGTATACAATAAAGGTATTAATCTCTATTTTCCTAATGTTCCAATTGATTCATCCATTTGCTTGTGATGGTTTGGTGACACTAAAACTGATAAAAATAAACTACTTAAACTACTTATTGAATATAAGTTTGATGAGAAGTTATCTTGTACCATAACAAGAGCAAAGGTAATTGTTCAAGTTCTATTTTATCTTAAAAAGTTTGAGGATAATGGAATGACATTACCTAATGTTGTTATGGTAGGTGATATTAATGAATGCTTTGTGTTCCATAGTAATGATATAATCACTTACCTTGACGAACAAATTGATTGGTCTACTGCACCATCTAATGCTCATAAGCATAATGCTGATTTAGTTATTAAAATATCTAAAGATGAGAAGTTTAATCCTTTCATTTTTCAAATTAACGAAGAGTTTTCTTTTAAAGAAGTAGCTGATAAAATCAGTGACTTAGCCGATAATGTACAAAGATACGTACACGTAACTGAGCATAATATCGCTACCATCTTTGATTATTTCACCAATAGAGTTATTAAAGATAAAAGTAAAATCAGTGCTAATGATTTGGTAGCTGTTTTTATGGGTGTTATTACTGATAAAGAAAATTATTACCAACACCCATCTAAAAAGAATAATCTAATTGTGCCTAATCAAACTATCAATATTGATGGCAATGGGTTTAGTTCATTCTTTGAGTATTTTAATAGAAACTACACACCCCAAGAGAAAAATAAATTCTCTGAGATTTCTGATAGATTGATTGAAGACACCAATAGGAGAAATAAGGGTGAGTTTTATACGCCTACACTATTTGTGGATTATGCCCATAATATGTTGGTTGAACAATATGGTGAGAATTGGAAAGAAGATTATGTTGTGTGGGACTGTTGCTGTGGTACAAAGAATCTAACAAGAGATTATAGGTTTAAAGAACTATATTGTTCTACTTTGGAAAATGCCGAACTTGAAATATCTAAAAGATATAACCCTGAGGCAACATCTTTTCAATTTGACTTTCTAAATGACTCTTTGGATAAATTACCAAAGGGGTTGGTAGAAGTATTTGAAAGTAATAAACCTATTATCTTTCTTATTAACCCACCTTATGCAACTGCATGTAATATGAATGAAACAAGTAAGGTTGGGGTTGCTTTGAGTAAAGCTAATATTGAGATGAAAGAAAATGATTTTGGTAAATGTTCTGAAAACCTATATGCTCAATTTCTATTTAAAATATGGTTATTGAAACAAAAATATAATAATATTAATATTGGTTTATTTTCACCATCACTATTTTTAACTGGTAGTTCTTTTGAGAAGTTTAGAAAGTTCTTTTTAATAGATTTCAAATATGAAAAAGGTGTATTATTCCAAGCAAGTCATTTTTCTGATGTTGCCACTAATTGGGGTATATCTTTTAGTATTTGGTCAAATGGAACTACTTTAAATAAAAATTCATTTGACCATAATCTAATAAATAATGTAAATGGTGAAATTATTGTGGAGGGAGTTAAACATGTTTATAATTTGGATTTACATACACCAGCATCTAAATGGATTAGGGTGGATTTAAAGGGTTTAAAAACATTTGATTACCCAAATGTAACAAGTGGTATTAAGGTTAAAGATTGTGAAAAGAATAGAGGTATGCTTAGTAAGGATGCTTTGGGTTATTTTTTTAATTGTTCAAATAATGTAGATAGTAATGGTATAAATGTTGGTTTATTTTCAACACCTATTACTAATGGTAATGGTGTATCAATAATAAAAGAGAACTTTACCAAATGCACCTCTTTGTTTTCAGCAAGAAAATTGATCGCCAAAACATGGGTTAATAGTAAAGATGAATATCTTGCACCCAATACAGAACATACAGACTATAAAGAGTTTGAAAATGATTCAATCATTTACTCTCTATTCAACACTGCATCTAATCAATCATCACTAAGAAATATTGAATATAAGGAAAAGAAATGGGATATTAAAAATGAATTCTTTTGGTTAAACAAACAGGAGATGATGGATCTTGCCAATGCTCATTCAAATGATGCTTGTTATTATGATGTCCAAACGGATAATAATAGATATGTTTATACGCTACTACAATCATTAGAATTATCACCTGAAGCTAAGGTAGTTTTAGATAAAGCAAGTCAATTGGTGAGAAAATCATTTAAATATAGAGAGATTTTCAATGAAGAACACCCTGAATATCATATTAATTCTTGGGATTGTGGTTGGTATCAAATAAAAGCAGTTTGTAAAGAATATCTTTCGGATGATTTGAAAGAATTTGGAGAATTATATAAAAAATTATCTGATAAGATGAGACCTAAAGTGTATGAATTAGGTTTTTTGAAAAAATAATTGAGTATGATAAATTTAAATGATAAATTTATGAATATTAACCCATATGTTTGCGAATACACATTAGAAAGGGTAATCAAAGAAAAATTATTCTTAGATAAAACCCATATTTTAATTTTGTTAAGGGGGTCAGATGTTCAAAATGTTATAACCACCATAAAATTTTGTATTGATAGGAAAATTAGATTACCTTTCAATGATATTATCGTAAAACTTAAATCTGATAATAAAACTATTAGATGTACTATGATTACTTATTGTAAATTACTTGGTATTGATATTAAAATAAATAATAGAAGTATTATTAAATTATTTGATTATGGTTATTTTGATGTTTATAAACATTTTTATCCAATAATAAAACAAAGGGGTCTTGATTTACCTTATATGATATATAAAGAATGTGAGAATGGTGTGGTGGTGGGGGGAGTGATTGGTAAAATGGAAGATAAATATAATAAATCTACCATCCCTAAAAAAGTTACTCTTATCATTCTTGAGGTGATTGGTGATACAATTGACATTTCCATAGATGAAGATAAAATATCATATAAAATTGGTAGTATAATATCACTCCAAAATAGAAATATTGATTCTAATAAACAAATAAATATTGTATTACCAAATGAAATAATTAAGACACTTTTAACACATGATAATTGGGTAACTCGTAGAGATACACTTGTCTATTGTGTGGAAATGAGGATTAATATATCAAAAAATATAATTCTCAAACTTTTAGAAGATGAAAGGGAAAATATTCGCATAAATACCATAAACTATATAAAAGAAATGAAAATTAATCTAAAATGATAAAAAATATCCTCCATTTATGTGCTGATATAGGTAGTGATAGTTACTTTTATCAGCAAGATCCAAACTACAATGTTATAAAAATAGGTATTGAGATAGGTGTTGAAATTATACACCTACCATACCTATATATGGTGTTATAGCAAATCCTGTATGTACTGAATTTTCAACAGCTAAGGGTTTCCATAAAGAAAATGACATTGAAAAAGCTATGTTTCTTGTTAATCATTGTATAAGAATTGTCAAAGAATGTCAACCTAAGTTTTGGATGTTAGAAAACCCATTTAACGGTCGTTTAAAAGATATTATAGGTAAACCCAACCACATATATCAACCATGGCAATATGGGTCACCTTGGACAAAGAAAACAGCCTTATGGGGTAATTTCAACATACCTGAATTTATATATAATAATTGGGATGATGTTCCAAAGAACGAGAATTTATACACTCGTAATGGTAGACCAAAACCATCATTAGCTTTTCTACATAAATCAGCAATTAATTTTATTCCTGAGTTTATAAAATTCAAAGAATATATACATAATGATAGTGATTTTAGAAGTTTATGTTCTCAAGGTTTTGCAAAAGCATTTTATGAATGTAATAAATAATGATTTTCAAAAAAATAATTAGGATAATTAAAAATAAAGTTATATATTTGCACTATGGAAAATAATAAAAATAACAAAGACGCTTGTAAGGAGTGTATCAAAACTGTATTTGGGGAAAGATTTGAACAACCTCATAAAGGTAATGAGTATATTACGCATGAAAAACTCTTGGATAAATACATTGGGGAAATTGGTACACCTCAACGTGATGAATATGAATTGGAACTTATAAGAGATTTAAAAAAATTATAATAAAATGAAAAAGAATGCAATGTTTTTAACCGATGGCTACAAATTAGACCATCGTAGGCAGTATCCAAAAGGAACTGAATTTGTTTACTCGACTTGGATTCCCAGATCAAACAACTACCTGCCCGAAGCAGACGGAGTAGTAGTATTTGGACTACAATATCTTATCAAAGAATACTTGATAGAGTATTTCAACGAGAACTTCTTTAATCGTCCAGAAGCGGAGGTTGTTTCTGAATTTCAGAATATGCTCAATAAGTACCTTGGTGAAAATAGCGTTGGCACTGATCATGTGACTGATTTACATCGACTTGGATATTTGCCTATTCGTATCAAGTCACTACCAGAGGGGGTTATTTGCCCCATTAAAGTACCTGCATTTACAGTTGTAAATACTGACCCTAATTTCTTTTGGGTAACGAACTTTTTGGAGACGATTATCTCAAATGTTATTTGGTTGCCGATGACCTCTGCGACAATCGCCAATGTTTACAAAAAAGAGTTGATTCGCCACTCAAAAGAAACAGGGTTTTACGATGAGGGTCTGATTAGTTTTCTTTGCCACGACTTTAGTATGCGAGGAATGGGTGGGTTAGACTCTTCTATTTCGAGCGGAATGGCACACATGACCTCTTTTGTTGGTAGCGAGACAATCCCTGCTATTGAAGCAGTAGAGCAGTATTACGGCAGTACAGGTATGATTGCAGGTACTATCCCAGCGACTGAACATAGTGTTATGAGTGCAGGTGGTTGTGACAATGAATTAGAAACATTTAGACGTTTGATAACCGAAACCTATCCAAATGGTTTTGTTTCAGTTGTAAGTGATACTTGGGATTTTTGGAAAGTGGTAACTGAATATTTGCCAATCCTTAAAAATGAGATTTTGGCTCGTGATGGGAGGTTGGTTATTCGTCCTGATAGTGGGACACCAGAGGATATTATTTGTGGCGAATGTTGGACGGAGGGAGTGCATTTTGATGGAACTCCAAATATTATAAATGAATCAACAGGTAACACTCCGATAGGTAAAGGTGCATATGAGCTTCTTTGGGATATTTTCGGTGGGGAGATTAATGAACAGGGCTACAAAGTTCTTAACCCTAAAATAGGTCTTATCTATGGCGATAGTATCACTTTGGAACGTCAAAAGAAGATTTATAAAAGGCTTGAAGACAAAGGTTTTGCTGCTACAAATCTTGTTCTTGGGATAGGTTCCTACACTTACCAATATAAAACTCGTGATAGTCTTGGTTTTGCAATGAAAGCTACTTGGTGTCAGATCAATGGTGAGTCAAATGATATTTTCAAGAAACCTAAGACAGATGATGGCACTAAAAACTCACTGAAAGGCTTGTGTTGTGTACTTAAAGATGAACAAGGTAAATACACTGTTATCGACCAATGCACAAAAGAACAGGAACAACAAGGTGAACTTGAGACTATTTTTGAGAATGGTAAATTAATCAAAGAAGTTACATTTAACCAAATACGTGAGAGACTATGCAAACAATAGATTTTATCAAGGGAGTAGGTTATAAGATAGACCACTTCCCCGATGGTGAAAAACACCTAAATATTAATCCCATCGATCGTAAAGATGTGGTTAACGTGCGAACTCGAATTAAATGTAGTGATGACTTGTTTTTGCTTATGCAATTAGGTGACATTCTGAAGCGTCAAGAAGTTGTTTTGCAAACTCTCCATATAGATTATCTTATGGGTGCACGAATGGATAGAGTAATGAGCTTTGATGGCTCTTTCACTCTGAAAATTATTGCCGATGTGGTCAATAACCTAAATGCAAAAGAGGTTGTGATTATCGATCCACACTCTGAAAGGTCTTTGGATTTGATTAAGAATAGCCGTCCTGAAATAGAATGTGGATGGGATCGTCTGCCCATTAAAGGTGATTGGATAGTGTGTTATCCTGATAAAGGAGCTAAAGACAGAAGTAAGTCATCAAGGGGGTTGTATTGCACCAAACAGCGTAATATTGATGACCCTACTCACATTGAAACGGTTGTCGTGAATCCTGATGTATTTAAGGGTGGTACGATATTTGTATCTGATGACCTTTGTGATGGTGGTGGTACATTTGTATCTATTGCACCGAAACTAAGAGAATTGAATCCTGAACGACTTATTTTATCTATTACCCATGCTATTCAAAAGTCGGGGGTTGAAAGGGTAGCAACTCTATATGATGAGGTTTGGATCTCTAATTCATTTCATGAATGGGATAAAGAAAATTTACCCAAAAATGTATATATTACTAAAATAAACTTTGAAGAGTAAGAAATCAAATTCAAAAGTTATAAGAGATTTAAAAAATTATAATAAAAAATAATTATGAGTATAGAAAAATTTGCACTTGGAAGTATAAATACTTATAACACCGAACTAAAAGTAGAGGTTACAAATAATGAAGGACTACTTGGTAAATTTATTAAAGGTTCTGATATAATTGAAACTCAATATTGGTGGAATACTGACTATTATAAAGATGTTACTTTGAATATAGATGATTCAAATGGTGTTTTATTAATCACAGCCACCAAAGTTATTGTAGATTATGAACCCATCAAAAGAGAGTGGTGGAAAAAGAATTTATATAAGAGAGTTGAGGTTAGAGAAGAAGAATATAAACTAAAAACAAATCTATATAAAATAAAATATAATTAGGAAATATCAAATATTATCTATATCTTTGTGGTATCAAAATTAAAACTTATATTAAAATTTAAGAAATTATGAAAATAACTAATGATATAACAATTGTGAATAGATCTTACACTATAGATTATGAAAATGGTATTTTGTGTAATGTATTTATTGAAGATGGTAATTTAAAAAACTATCAATTTCGTAGTGGTAAAAATGTTGGGTTTTGTAATCTTACTTATGTTGAAAATATATTAGAACTACAAAAAGTACATTGGTCTGAATTTAGTAAGGTTGTAAAAAGAATATCTCTTGAATTTAAAACTGTAGATGAGTTGGAGAATTTCACAGACTTTGATAAACTCTTTATACTAAACACAGGTGATGGGACATTACGTACATCTGATAATATAATTCTCACATCAGAAATATATCTTGATAGTATATTTTGTCATTCTTATCCTAAAACAAAAACAATTGAAGAATGTAGGGAAATTATTGAAAAATGTAAAAATATTTCGTGGGTAAATTCCTGTGATATTATCCAAATACCTTATTATAATTGTGATGATGATTGTAATGATGAATACTCACCTTACATTAAATGCGTTCCGCCACAAGAACTCTTGGATAAGGCTTTTTCTGAAACAAAAGCTCCTTATACAAATGACAATATAAGAATGTGGTTTTTTAACTATATAGTTAATTATCAATAAAATATAATTAAAAATAAAATATTATGAATAATCTATTTGTAGAACATCATCAGACCTACACCAAAATTAACACACTATATAAAAGAGATAGAGAAAATAAAAATCAACTTATTGTTGGTGATTATTCACTCCCTGAGTTTGAATATTTATATAATTGTTTGTGGAGTTGTGAGGAGAAAATTGATGGTACAAATGTTCATTGCTTTTGGGATGGACATAATCGTGAATTTCATGGCAAAACAGAAAATGCCAACATTCCAAGTCATCTACTAAATAAAATGGAGAATATTTTTACCATTGAGAAGTTAACCAAAGCCTTTCCAATTAAATTGGATGAAGAGGGTAATGAAGTTCCCTTTGAAGTAAGAATTTATGGAGAGGGTTATGGTGTTAAAATTCAAAAGGGTGGAAATTACATTTCAAATGATGTTAATATGATTTTGTTTGATGTTAAAATTGGAAGATGGTGGTTGGATAGAAAAGCTGTTGAAAATATAGCAGAACAATTTGATTTGGAGGTTGCACCACTAATAGGTGTGATGACACTTGCTGAAGCTGAGATAATGGTACAAAAAGGTTTTAAATCTGTTATTAGTCAAAACAAAGAATATGATGCTGAAGGTCTTGTTTGTAAACCATTGGTTCAATTATTTGGTCGAAATGGTGGGAGGGTTATCTGTAAAATAAAAACTTGTGATTATAAAAATTTAACATTAATTTAAAATTAATTTACAATTCTCAATATAATAACCTATATTTGTACTATTAAAAATAAAAATTATGATTAAAGAAGAGCTAATTTCATTTAAAACAGCTAAGTTAGCTAAGGAAGCAGGTTTTGGTTATTTTAGTTATAATTATTATACAGAGGATGGAGAATTTCATTCTTGTGGGGTGAATTTTTCTAATAGAGATGATGTTTATATTGCTGTTACCCACTCATTGATTGAAAAATGGTTAAGAGATAAGTTTAAAATCCATATTAATACACTTTATTGTGTTAATCAAAATAACTATAAAAATGATTATGTTTCTAAGATAGCAGGTCCTGATGAAAGCGTATTAGAAATGTATCATCGTTTTATTAATCAAGTACATCAAGACCAAAGAAGAGGTGATACATATGAGGAAGCCCTTGATGGAGCACTACAATATACTTTAGAACGTATTATAACAAATAACATAGAAGATTTGATGAATACAGAGGAAAAAGTTGAATCTTATATTAGTAGAGATAAACAGTTGAAAGGTAGTAATATTTAGGTTTTATCATTAATACAATAGATATGAAAGTAGCAAAACTAATAATGGTTACATCAAACAACAATAATAAGTACTATAATATGGTACAAGTTAGTGATTCTCAGTTTGATGTTGAGTTTGGTCGTGTGAATGCAACTGCTCAAAAGAGAAGTTATTCAATGAGTTTATGGACTAAAACCTATAATTCTAAAATAAACAAAGGCTATACTGATGTCACTGAATTATCTGCTGAAATTATTGTTGAGGAATGTAATGTACTAAAAGGTATTATTGGGGAGGTAAAATCACTCCTCGATTTTCTTTTGAAAGCTGCAAGAACTAAAATTGCTAATAACTATAAATTATCCTCGGAGTCTGTAACTGAGAAAATGATTGAAAAAGCACAGAATATCATTGATGATATTGCCAATTATTTTAGTAGTATTGTTATTAATAATAATATTGTTACTAACAAAGATGTTACTTTTTTAAATAAGAAATTTTTGGAGCTATACAAGGTTATTCCTCGCAAAATGAATGATGTTAGAACACATCTTTTAGATACTACAAATTGCACTGAGGACAGTTTCAAAAACCTACTCAAAAATGAGCAATCACTCCTTGACACACTTGCAGGACAGGTACAACCAACTAAGGTTATAGATAAAAATAATGTAGAGGACACCTCAATAAACATTCTTGAGGATATTAATACTATAATTAAATTGGTTACAGATATTAAAATATCTGATAAAGTATATGCTTTATTTGAATCTAACAAAAGATATATTAAAAATATATACGAAGTTGATAATAAAAATACAAGTAGCATTTTCAACCCAAATAAATTAAAAACTGAATTATTATTCCATGGTTCTCGGAATGAGAATTGGTTTAACATCATTAAAAGTGGTTTGTTAATTCGTCCATCTTGTGCAAGTCATACAGGTAGTATGTTTGGTGATGGTTGTTATTTTGCGAATAAAGCACAAAAATCAAAAGGCTATACATCAGCATCAGGTTCTTATTGGGCAGGAGGTAATTCAAAGAAGTATTTTTTAGCTATATATGAGGTTGCAGTTGGTAAACAGAAACACATTTATACTCATAATAGTTCTTGTTATAAATTATCAAATACAATACTTAATGATGAAGGTTATGATAGTGTTTATGGTCATAATGGAGCTAATTTACGAAATGATGAATTTATTGTTTATAATAAGAATCAAAGTACTATCAAATATCTAATTGAAATGGAAGAATAAAAAATTATGTTGACAGAAGAAATAGAAATAAAATTAGATGAGATAATTGAGTTTATTGATAAAGATATTAATGAAAGAGGTAATTTTAATCACCATATGGAGTTATTATCTATGATAGATGTCATCTATAAAGTCAAATATCTACTTAAAATTGCTCCTGAAAGTTATAAACCTATATCACAATTAGATATTGATAATAACTTTTTCAATGCTAAATGTGAAAAATGTGGATGGTTTGGGAGTAGTCGTTTATTGGATGGTTGTCATCAAATAGCTGATACAGATGATTATACTGACGCATATTGCCCCATATGTGAAAATACTGATATAACCGAAATTGAATAATAATTAGGATATATAAAATATTTTATATATCTTTGTAGTATAGTAAAATTAAATAAATTAAAATTATGTTAAAAAGTTCAATTATCAAAAATATAGAAGCATTATCATTATCCACCTTAGGTGAGGTAATATCTGCAATGGAAATGTCAAATATTCCTGAGGATCATGTTAGTCGAAAACTACTATCCAAAATTTATAAAGATTGTGGTATGGATGATCCAAACACTATAATGGGGTTAATAGCTATCTCACCATATATTTCTCGTTATTTATATAATTTACATATTGAAAATATGAAACCTAAAAAATATAATGAAAAATAAAAGAAGAGAATTTCAAGTTGGTGATAAGGTTAGGTTTAATGATGCATTTCTATGTTTATATAATAAACCTATATACCAAGGAATATATATTATACAGGAGATATGTTGTTTTTTTGGTGAGAGTGATTTTATAAATATTAGCAATACAGAAACTTCAAAGATAATTTTTGTAGTTCAACGTAAAGATATAACTTATTTTTAATAAAAAATTTAATAATGAAAGAACTTACCCTAACACAAGAACAAGAATTACTTTTTAATGAAACTCAGCCATTTTCACAACAAGCATGTTTTAAAGCTATATTTGGGTTTTTCCCTAACACCATAACTTTTAGTAATAACAGTAAATTTATTAGTCATTTGGTTAAGACTGATGAAGTATTAAAAATGTTAGAAGATAAATACCCTGATGTTACATATATTACAACATCAAATTATCATATTGAGGATAAAAGATATATAAATAAATATGTAATTGTTATTAATAGCATTAAAACGGTGTTAAATATAGATAACACTCTATATGGGGTAATTATTTTAATGTTGCACAATAACCCCGAACTACAAGCTATAATTGATATAATTGAAGGATGTTTATATCTTGAGGAAGTTAAAAAATGTTATTTAAGTTTAGTTATTACAACCCCAAGTGGTTTTAGTTTAAAGGAGTCAATTATTAACCCAACCAAAGTTGATATTAGTGAAAATTATAATGATGATTTCCAAGAAATAAGTGCCAAAATAACCAATTTCTTAGAAGAGGAACAAAAAAGCGGTTTGGTTATTTTACATGGAGAAAAAGGGACGGGTAAAACTACCTATATTCGTAGTCTAATTAACACACAAAACACTAAATTTGTTTATATTACACCTGAAATTGCAAGAGAGTTAACATCTCCTAATTTTATATCTTTCCTATTCACATTGAAGAATTCAATTCTAATTTTAGAGGATTGTGAAGCCCTATTAAAATCAAGATCAGATGGTAATCAAAATACAGGACTTATTAATCTTTTAAATATTTGTGATGGTTTATTAGCTGATATGTTCAATATCAAATTTATTTGTACGTTCAATGAAAATATTACTAAAATTGATGAAGCATTGTTACGCAAAGGTAGATTGGCAGTAAAATATAAATTTGGAAAATTAACTTATGATAAAACTAAAACCCTTTTAGAAAAATTAGGTCATAACTCAGATAACATACCAAGTAATGGAATGGCATTAACTGATATTTTCAATTTTGATGATGATGCTTATATAAATTCTAAAAATAAAATTGGGTTTTAATTAGGATATATAAAATATTTTATATATCTTTGTAATATATTAATAAATTAAAATAATAAAATTATGGATTATAAAGAGTTTAAAAAATATAGAAAAATCAACTTTGATAAGGCTCATAGTGAGTTTTCAAAGTTAGCATATAAACGTGCTCTTATTCTATATACAACTATATATTGTGAGGGGGATTTAATTGATGTTATACAAAGACATTTAGATTTATTAGGAAAAGAATTACCCCAAAATTTATCTTACAATCTATTATTTGAGGGGGATCTTATAAAAGTAACATTGTTTTTATATACACCATCAGGTTATGGTAAGAGTAAACCCATATCCTTTGATTTTTGTGTTGAAGACATTATTATGAATATGACTGATGAAGAATTTGAAAAATACCTTATAAGTTTCAAACCAATTATTAAAAAAAATATTTATAAAGAGGCTGTTGTTCAACTTTATGATAATAATGATCATCTTCTTTTTTCAATAGATAATCATCTTACATTTGATGATGTTCGTGTTCAAATAAAAGAAAATAAATTAACAGGTTATTATATTAAATATAATAATGAAAAAATATCCATTGATGAAGATGGTCGTATGGGTAATTGGCCTGATGGGTTATACGATGATACTGAAAAAATATTATCTAAATTATTGTAATTATGTGTATATACATGGTAATTGTTTTATTATTTAACATTAGTGTAATGAGTTGGATTATAGATAATTTCCTAAAATCAATTAAAGATTATTATGAACTATTAGGGTTATATAATCATGGTATTATAATAAATGAGAATTTCAAATTTCTTAGTAGTGGTTTTAAATGGAGGTGTGTGGGTCATTCTATCCTAATACTATGTCAAATGGTTATTACCATATACCTATTAATTCAAATTTTTGTTTTAAATTAATTAGGATATATCATTTATTTTCTCTATCTTTGTATTATAAATAAAATTTAAAATTATGAATGAAGGGCGACATGTGAAAGATTACAAACAACTTACAATCAATTATTTTAAAAATCGTGAATTGTGGAGTGAAATGGTTAGTTTAAACACTGAAAAAAAAGGTAAAAATATAGACGAATTTTTCATTTCTAATACTAAAATAGAAAGGTTTGTATTTGATATTTTACCATCAAAAATTTTTACTCCAAACAACTCAAATTATAAATTTTGGTTGACCGAAAACCAATTATTTAAGGATTTTTGCTATTCACATTTAACACTCCCTAATGGTGAATCCCCACAAGAAAAAATTCCAAGATCTTTGAAAATAAGATTGAATAGTTATTATGGTGCTTTTGGTATTGAATCATGGTTATATGAAAAATTCAACTGTGTTAATAGAATTGGATAACACATTAATTAATTATTGTAATTATGATAGATCAAATCAGGTTAGATGCCCACATAAATAATGGAAAACCTGAATATATCATGTGTTCAGCAATCCATATGGATGATAATAAAGATTACTACCATCAACCATACAACATTGATAAAGGTTTAGTATTTTGTGGTTGGCGACATCCATCTATCTTTACAACAATGCCATACACCCAAAGTGAGATACATTCAATGGGTTACTCACAAATACAAGGTTTCCTAACCAATAAAAATCGATTCTTAACAAGAAGTGAAGCCTTAGAATTAGTTCAAAAAAATAATAATATCCAATTAATCAATGGTAAATTAATTGGTAGAGAACTAACATCAGAGGATTTATGGTAACTTTCAAAAAATAATATGAAAAATCAAATAGTTATACAAATACAACCCTCCACCCTTAAAAACATTGTATTGGATTTGGCAGAAAAACAATCCAATTATATTTATACCCCACCTAAAAATAAGTGGTGGAACTTTTTTAATAGAGGTGGTTATATAAAACATTCAAATATTGATTTTAAACAAGAATTGCTTGAGCAAGATACTTGTGAAGGTATACACCCTTATCATCAATTATTTATAAAAGAAAAGTTTGTTTATTCTCTCCCTTATATTACAATAATAAATAAAAAAGATCTACGCTTATATATATTTTTCAATTCAGATGAGGATGCCACTGATTTTTATAGTGAACTTATAGTAACTAAAGGTATCAAAATGGTGTCACTACCACAAAGTGTATATAAAATTATTGATCTTTATTATGATTATATTTGATGAGGATGTATCAACCAATTACATACATCGTACCCATATTAATATTAATTTAGCAGATGCAACTATTGTATTTGCTATTGATTATTCTACAATAGAGGAACAACTAACTTATAATATAACACTTGAAACTAATAAACCCATTCTCCAATTAATAATTAATAAACGAGGAGCTTTGAGTGGGGGACAACAAAGTAAAATTGATGAATTTATTAATCTTATTAAAGAGAATAATATTCAAATTCTAAACATTACAGGTAATGATTTAAATAAATTGAATCAACATAATATAACCCAAGATAGAGTTGATGAATTAGTGTTTAACGTGATGAATTACATTATCAACACTAAAGAATGTAGTGTTGCCTCAATTAGAAGTGGAGGTCAATCAGGTGTAGAAGAGAGTGGTTTAAAAGCAGGTGATAAATTAGATTTAGAAACAATTTCACTATGCCCATTAGGGTGGAAATTTAGAGATTTAAGGGGTGAGGTTTCAAATGAAATTCTATATAAAAAACGTTTTTTATAAAATAATTTGCAATTCTCAATATAATAACGTATATTTGTAGTATTAATAATAAAAATAAATAATATTATGAAAGTAGAAAAAGTGTCAGGGAAACCATTTAAATCAAAATTGAAAGTTAATACTGTCAAAGGCATAATTACAAACCCACATACAGGGCGTGACTCCTATACTTTCGAGGAGGATGATTCTTATGTTGAGTGTTATATGTGTGTTGAATATAATGAGGATAATAAATAAATGGCAAGAGGCAAAACTATAGAACTAACAAGAGTTGTTGGTTATTCAAATAAAAATGGTCAACTTATAAAAACACCCATTCAATGTGAGGGAGAGTATATTGAACATGAGGGCTATGGTTTTGCTATTGTATCTGATATAAAAACTAATAAGTTTTATTGTATAGAGCTATTCACAGGGTTGTCAGCAATTTCTGATGAACGTACACTACAAGGGAAGAAGAATATTATTAATAATCTCAAAAAAATCCCAAAAGAAAAAATTGAAACAGCTATAAATTCAAAAGATAAAATATAATGCAATACAATACTAATATAGTAGATCTAACAAAACTCCCAACACAAAATATTATCTTTGCAGGTGATATTCATGGAGAGTTTGGAACATTTGTATATGGACTTGAAAATAAGAAAATAACCAATACATTGATTTTTATATGTGGTGATGTTGGTATGGGGTTTTACAAACCTAATTACTATATAACAGAATTTAATGGTTTATGTAAAAGACTTAAAAAATTAAATAACTATGTTATAGGTATTAGAGGTAATCATGATAATCCTGCTTGGTTTGATGAACGTCTTATTACCATAACACCTACTATGGTTAATAAATACCCTCAATGGATACTTGCAAAAGATTATCAGATTTTTAAAACGAGTTTTGGTAATATTTTATGTGTTGGTGGAGCACGAAGTGTAGATAAAAATAACAGAGTTAAAGATTTTAATAGAAATAGTTTTATTTCTTGGTGGGAGGATGAAAAAGTTAAAACTGATATTCCTCAATATATACTTGAACAAACTAATATTGATATAGTTGTATCACATACAACTCCAAATATTTGTCAACCATCTAATGGTGGGAGTGTAATAGACTATTATAAAATGTTTGATGACACCCTTATAGATGATTGTAATAATGAACGTCAATTTCTAACAGACCTCTATAACATCTTAGTTGAAAAAAATATAATAAAACATTGGTGTTATGGTCATTTTCATAAAAACCTATATACTATAAATGAATTAGATACTAAATTCCATTGTATTAATATGATGGAAATTAAGGATTTATTTATAAATTATTAAAAAAAAAAAATATGGAAATTACGGTTACTATTAATAAAAATGCTATTGGTACTGATTTTGAACCTTATATTGGTGAAAAACTTACTTGTGTTAGTGATTATATTGAAAAAGGTCAAAAATTTGTTAGAGTTGTATTATCACCTAATACCTATACAGGTAATCCTATTGATAGTACAATTATTGATACTAAATATGTATCAATTCCTAAATCATATTGGCTCACAAAAAAATATGAAAATCATAGTAGAGATGATTTAATAAATATGATAGAAGAATATAAAAATATATCTATACATTTGAAGCAAACAATTAGACAAAAAGAGAATATTATTAATAAAATTGTTGGTGGAATTGATTTTTATATACAACAAACAATTGATAATGACACCTTATTTAATAAAAATATATTTTGTATTAAAAATATTATATCTAAATATAGTGAACTACCTCTACCTAAAGGATGAGGCTTCTTGATTCATAGACAAAATTTGCCTTAAGATTTCACTTAAAGTAGTGATCCCATCTCCACAAGATTGAAATTTGGCGGTCCCCGCCATATTTATAAAATAATTCTTTAAATTAACAGCTGCATTATAATCCCTGTCATGCTCAAAGCCACAATTACTACAAGTCCATACCCTATCGCCTCAATTCAAAAAAGAATTTAAATTATAAATTAATTAGGAAATATCAATTATAATAGTTATCTTTGCATTATAATTAAAAATAAAATATTATGAAAAAATCATTTAGAAAAGAACGAATTGGAACACTACCATTGTCATATTTAGATAATTGTATTGGTGTTAATTATAATGAACACAAAAATAGAAACAAACATAGTGGAGATAATCGTGTTTATGATCACATTACAATAAATGATAAATGATAAAGAATACAAATTTAAAATATCATCTCAACGATTTATTCCGTTTAAAAAATCACAAATTTGTGCTTGTTGTGGAATGAAGGCTTCTTTCTTGGCAATTGAAAAGAATGTTAATAACATCAATTACCATCTTAATATGTATGGTGTTGATGGGGGTGGGGGTGATATACTTTTCACCAAAATACGAATTCAACCATATTCAATGGATAATTATCAAACAATGTGTTCTGATTGTAATTCAAAAAAATCACTAAAAAAACTAAGTAAAAATTAATATCACGGATTTAAAATATTATGAGTGGAGGACATTTTGATTATAAACAATATCAATTAAATGATATTGCTAATGATATTACAAATAAAATAGAAGAAAACCAAGGGATAGGGATATATTCTGATAAAACAATTGAGGAGTTCAGAAAAGCAGTTCACCACCTCAATTTAGCTTATATCTACGCACAAAGAATTGATTGGCTATTATCAGGTGATGATGGGGAAGTGACATTCCATGAGAGATTAAATGATGAATTGAAAAAATTAGAAACCACTAAATAAAAAATTAATTCGTGAATTTGCACATAAATAAAGAAAAATTCAGCTATATAATGAATAACACCAAAATATTTGGTAAATTTGTTATTGGTAGTCATCTATATGGTTTGAATGATGAGGATTCAGATCAAGATTATCTTATTATCTATAACCCTTTCAAAAATGAATTAATATCACCATTTACAACACATCACCAATATCAATATAAAGATATAAATTATAATATAGATTATAATTTGGTTAATGTAGTTGATTTTGTTCATAATTTAGTATCGGGGGATAGTACAATTAATTATGAACTACTTTTTGGTAAAGAACTTTCAAATAATAAACACCTATCTTTTTTGTCCGAAATATCTCATAAATTTCGGACATATAATATTTGTAAATCTTATTTGGGAATGGCTAAACGAGACATAACCCAATTAAATAAACGCAAAACCGAACAAGATAAAATGCGTGGATTAACCCATACTTATCGTGGTATTGTATTCGCTAAATATCTTATTAATAATATAGAACCTAATTTTGAATTAATAAAAAATGAAATTAGAGGTTATGAGTCAAATAAACTCATGAATTTTGAAAAAGATTTGATTCTCACCGAAATTAATGATAATAGAAATATTTTAAATAAAAAGTTGGAAAAGAAAGAAATTGTTAGATATTTAGATGTCCCTACTCAAGAATTTATAACAAAAGAACTTAATCAAATCATAAAATTAAATGATAAATGGTTGGATATGACTGATCAATATAATACCAATAATAATGTTGAACTAAAGTACTAAAATATTAAATTATGCAACCAATAAGAACTATTTTATATGACAATTTCAACTCTATTACACTACAAGAACTATTTCAAAAATCACCCGTTGAACAACGTATAGCTTATATTCGTTCAAACACTAATATAATTAAAGAAGGAGAGCAAATTAGTTTATATGAGGATGTTGATAAGTTATGTTATTCACATGTAAAATTAAATTTGAGGCTAAATAATAAACTTTATATTACCAAAAGAACAATATCAGGTTTTACCTATGATAAAACAACAAAAAAAGTAAAATGTTGGTTTGGTTTTAATATAAAAAATATAGTTATTCCAATTAATGGTGAAAGTTATCTATTAGAAATTTTTAAACATCTTAAAATAGATTGGTTCAAACATATGAATCAAAGTATTCAGAATATAATAACCAAAACAGTGTTTGAACAAATAATATCAGGTAAAATTACTAACCCTGAAGATTATTTAAAAAAATATATTAGTGTTTCCATTAAACATAAAAATTACCATTGGCGGTTAGTAAGAGAGTATCTTAAATGTAATGATGAAGGTTATGTCACACCTTTTCTAACCAAACTATCCAAAACCACAACTAACCCAAATGAGGCACTTAAACTACTCATGCAACTTAATAAAGATAAGGAACTACATAGAAGTAATAAACTTATACTTAGCACACATGAATCTCCCGAATATAATAATGCTTCACACCACTTAACAATTTTCAAAGATGCTATTAATGATGCTGAGGTTTTGGGTGTAAAAATAAACCCAAAATGGGGAATTAAACGGCTTGAATCAGAGCATCAAAAAATGACAAGAGAAATTAACTCTTACCTTATCAAAGCCAAATCAACTACATCTATTGATTATAAAGGTGATCTTCCATTATTGAATGATACTATGGAAATTTTAGATAATGAATCAGATGTTTATCAGGAAGGGTTAACAATGCATCATTGTGTATATTCTTATTGGGGTAGGGTAAAGGATAAAAAGTATTTTCTACTTAAACTTTCTACACCTGAACGTTGTACTATTGGCATTAAATATAATGACTCAGGTCATAAATTTTATCTTGATCAAATCTATTTAAAATATGATAAAATGGTCTCCCCTGAAACAAGAAGAATTGTGGTGGAGTGGCTTGAAAGAGAGGATGTGCAGGAGTTTTTTTTATAATATATTTTTTGATGTATTAGAAAATAAAGTTGAATTAAATAAGGAAATAGAATTGGTTGAACTACCATATTAAATTATATAAAAAATAATGATATTAACAAAACCACAAAGAATTGAAGTTTATTGTGATGGTAGTTTCAATCAGTTAAGATATGAATTTGAAAATCTTTCTGAGGATGAAAAACCTAAATTCTTAACAATAATTAATAAAAATAAGATTAAAAATAAAAGGTATGCCTATGGTGTTGGTTTATATATTAATGATTGTATAAACGATATTGAGTATTTTTTAAACCATCGTTCATGGGAGTATGGTCAATTGGTGAACAGTAACTCAAGCGAGTTATTTAGTTTATTATTCACATTGGAAACCCTAATAAATATGGGGTTACAAGTTAAACCCATAACCATACACATAGATAGTGAAAATATATTCACAATTATTAAGAGTGGTGGAGTAATAAATAATTGGCAAAATAAAGATTATGGTAATAAACTCCTAAAAAAAATCAGAAAGTTAACAAAAAACTTTTCTGATTTGGAGTTTGTTTTAGTAAAGGGTCATTCAAAAGAACCAACGTTTATATCTTATGCTGACATTCTTGCAAATTATAAATATGGTGAGAAGGAATCAATTAATAACACTTTGAATGGTTATTATAGTGATGGGGTGGTTATATATATTATGAAAACTACTTTTCAACCTGATATAAATTGTAGGCGTACTTTGGATAATAATTTTCAACTTTATAAATAATCATAAATATAATTAGGAAAACACAAATATTAATACTATCTTTGTATCATAATAATTTAAAACTAAAACTTAAAAAATGAAAACTTTAATTAAAATTGCTATTTTCATAATAGCTGTAATCTTTTTACAAAATTACTGTTCAAAAAATATAGACAGTGAACATAAAGATGCAATTGAATCTTACATCAAACAAAATGATGTGAGTGAGAGAGATAAAAATGCTGATATTGGTTTTATATGGGAAATTAAATATGGTAGTTTCAAATCAAATACGATTGGTGATGGTGGGACGATATTGGTAAATCAGCTCCATGTGATATTTTTCAAAGAGTTTAAATTTTGTAAATATGTTTATCATTTTAATTCAAAGGGTAAAATTACCAATCGAACCAAATATAGAGATATTAATAACTTAATCGAATAAATCAAATGGAAACAAAAGAAATGACATTAGCTGATAGGATGAAGGGTTATGAGAAAATTAGTCGTCAATATCTTGAAAGGAAAACACCTGTATTAATTCGTATTGATGGAAAGGCGTTTCACACCTATACTAAAGGTTTTGAAAAACCATTTGATAGTGCTATTACTGAAGCTATGACATCTACGATGAAGTATCTTTGTGAAAATATTCAAGGTTGTGTTCTTGGATACACACAATCAGATGAGATTACATTGGTTCTAACTGATTACTTAACACCTAAAACCGATGCTTGGTTTGGGTATAACATTCAGAAAATCTGTTCTATTGCATCATCTATGGCTACATTGCATTTCAATAAAACCATTAAGAATACCCTCCAAAAAGAATTGTATGATTCAGTGGGAAGTGACATTATCACAAAACTATTCAATAAAGATGCTATGTTTGATGCAAGGGCATGGAATCTACCCATTGATGAGGTGAATAATAGTCTTATTTGGCGACAGAGAGATGCTGTTAGGAATTCAATTCAATCTTATACACAATCATTCTTTTCTCACAATGAAATCTACAAACTCAACACCACACAAATGATTGAAAAGGTTGAGGTTGAAAAAGGGAAGAAATGGAGTGATTTACCACTATCACTACAAAGAGGTATTATTTGCATTAAATATTCAAACCAAGAAACTGAAAGAAGTTATTGGGGAGTTGATTTAGAAAACATACCTCTCTTTTCTGAAAATCCTGATTTTGTTAATGACTTAATTTATGTTGGTCAATACACACTATAATAAGTCAACTCAACCATCTTAAGGTACTCAATTGATTTTATAAATAATCAATTATTTTGTTTTATAAAATAAAATTTATATATTTGCAAAATAAATAATAAAAATAATATGGAAACAACTACAATTCTAAAAGTAATACAAGAAAAATTCATTGGTAAAAATGTTGAATTTACTAATGATGGTGAAGTAATAAAAGGAGCTGTTATAGAAATTATCTATACACCTATTAAATCAACATGTTATAATGGATGTGATGTCTATTTTAAATTGGTTGATAACTGTAATGAATATCCTATTAACGTATTGGATAATATTAAGATTGATATTATATTTGAAACTATTATTGAATATACCACTATGTCAACACTCTCATCATCCGCTCCAAGTAAATATGAAATCATCTCTATGGATGGGAGAAGAATAGTTGCTGAATATCGTCATGGCCGCCTTCAGGTTTATTATTTAAAAGAAGGTAAGGATTGTCAATATGATAATAATATTATATTTGATAAGGTTATTGGTGAACCTTGGGATTCAGTTAAGTCATTTATTGAAATTAAAAACATCTTAGTCGAAAATATGATATTTCTTATTCGAAAATAATTAAAAATAGCTAATAAAAATGAATAGATTAAATAATAACTCATTTAACCCACTAAACGAAGTAAATGAGAATAATAATAATAATGAATATAATCAATGGCTTATTGACGGAAATAGACATTATCCAATGGGTAAGACAATCAAAAAGATACCAAGCGGATATTATTCTATTGAACGTAATGATGATGGAAGAATTTTTTTAGAAAAAATGAAAGTTAATCTAAATGAGTTATTTTTCTTACCAAATAAAATTCATAAAACTGTTTTTGAGGAAATTAACGCATTTTGGGGGAGAAAAGATAAATATATCGAATATGA